>NW_027364596.1:0-204324 GCF_046119375.1 Phyllobates terribilis
CTTAGCATGATAAAGAAGATTCAAAGAGAATGAGATGCCAGCTCCTTTCATTCAGTCAGTAGCTTCAATCATTTCTGGACGTTTTTCAATGGCAAAAATCAATGAATATTGTAAATGCACAAACAGTAATTTCTCCGCATTGCAAGGTGCAATTCTGAAATTTTTTGCTTTTTCCTGCTCCTCTTAGCATGATAAACAAGATTCAAAGAGAGTGAGATGCCAGCTCCTTTCATTCAGTCAGTAGCTTCAATCATTTCTGGACGTTTGTCAATGGCAAAAATCAATGAATATTGTAAATGCACAAACAGTAATTTCTCCGCATTGCAAGGTGCAATTCTGAAATTTTTTGCTTTTTCCTGCTCCTCTAAGCATGATAAAGAAGATTCAAAGAGAGTGAGATGCCAGCTCCTTTCCTTCAGTCAGTAGCTTCAAACATTTCTGGTATATGAATAACATGATGTTTTTCAATGGCAAAAATCAATGAATATTGTAAATGCACAAACAGTAATTTCTCCGCATTGCAAGGTGCAATTCTGAAATTTTTTGCTTTTTCCTGCTCCTCTTAGCATGATAAAGAAGATTCAAAGAGAGTGAGATGCCAGCTCCTTTCATTCAGTCAGTAGCTTCAATCATTTCTGGACGTTTTTCAATGGCAAAAATCATTGAATATTGTAAATGCACAAACAGTAATTTCTCCGCATTGCAAGGTGCAATTCTGAAATTTTTTGCTTTTTCCTGCTCCTCTTAGCATGATAAAGAAGATTCAAAGAGAGTGAGATGCCAGCTCCTTTCATTCAGTCAGTAGCTTCAATCATTTCTGGTATATGAATAACATGATGTTTTTCAATGGCAAAAATCAATGAATATTGTAAATGCACAAACAGTAATTTCTCCGCATTGCAAGGTGCAATTCTGAAATTTTTTGCTTTTTCCTGCTCCTCTTAGCATGATAAAAAAGATTCAAAGAGAGTGAGATGCCAGCTCCTTTCATTCAGTCAGTAGCTTCAATCATTTCTGGACGTTTTTCAATGGCAAAAATCATTGAATATTGTAAATGCACAAACAGTAATTTCTCCGCATTGCAAGGTGCAATTCTGAAATTTTTTGCTTTTTCCTGCTCCTCTTAGCATGATAAAGAAGATTCAAAGAGAGTGAGATGCCAGCTCCTTTCATTCAGTCAGTAGCTTCAATCATTTCTGGTATATGAATAACATGATGTTTTTCAATGGCAAAAATCAATGAATATTGTAAATGCACAAACAGTAATTTCTCCGCATTGCAAGGTGCAATTCTGAAATTTTTTGCTTTTTCCTGCTCCTCTTAGCATGATAAAGAAGATTCAAAGAGAGTGAGATGCCAGCTCCTTTCATTCAGTCAGTAGCTTCAATCATTTCTGGACGTTTTTCAATGGCAAAAATCAATGAATATTGTAAATGCACAAACAGTAATTTCTCCGCATTGCAAGGTGCAATTCTGAAATTTTTTGCTTTTTCCTGCTCCTCTTAGCATGATAAACAAGATTCAAAGAGAGTGAGATGCCAGCTCCTTTCATTCAGTCAGTAGCTTCAATCATTTCTGGACGTTTTTCAATGGCAAAAATCAATGAATATTGTAAATGCACAAACAGTAATTTCTCCGCATTGCAAGGTGCAATTCTGAAATGTTTTGCTTTTTCCTGCTCCTCTTAGCATGATAAAGAAGATTCAAAGAGAGTGAGATGCCAGCTCCTTTCATTCAGTCAGTAGCTTCAATCATTTCTGGACGTTTTTCAATGGCAAAAATCAATGAATATTGTAAATGCACAAACAGTAATTTCTCCGCATTGCAAGGTGCAATTCTGAAATTTTTTGCTTTTTCCTGCTCCTCTTAGCATGATAAAGAAGATTCAAAGAGAGTGAGATGCCAGCTCCTTTCATTCAGTCAGTAGCTTCAATCATTTCTGGACGTTTTTCAATGGCAAAAATCAATGAATATTGTAAATGCACAAACAGTAATTTCTCCGCATTGCAAGGTGCAATTCTGAAATTTTTTGCTTTTTCCTGCTCCTCTTAGCATGATAAAGAAGATTCAAAGAGAGTGAGATGCCAGCTCCTTTCATTCAGTCAGTAGCTTCAATCATTTCTGGACGTTTTTCAATGGCAAAAATCAATGAATATTGTAAATGCACAAACAGTAATTTCTCCGCATTGCAAGGTGCAATTCTGAAATTTTTTGCTTTTTCCTGCTCCTCTTAGCATGATAAACAAGATTCAAAGAGAGTGAGATGCCAGCTCCTTTCATTCAGTCAGTAGCTTCAATCATTTCTGGACGTTTTTCAATGGCAAAAATCATTGAATATTGTAAATGCACAAACAGCAATTTCTCCGCATTGCAAGGTGCAATTCTGAATTTTTTTGCTTTTTCCTGCTCACCTTAGCATGCTAAAGAAGATTCAAAGAGAGTGAGATGCCAGCTCCTTTCATTCAGTCAGTAGCTTCAATCATTTCTGGTATATGAATAACATGATGTTTTTCAATGGCAAAAATCAATGAATATTGTAAATGCACAAACAGTAATTTCTCCACATTGCAAGGTGCAATTCTGAAATTTTTTGCTTTTTCCTGCTCCTCTTAGCATGATAAAGAAGATTCAAAGAGAATGAGATGCCAGCTCCTTTCATTCAGTCAGTAGCTTCAATCATTTCTGGACGTTTTTCAATGGCAAAAATCAATGAATATTGTAAATGCACAAACAGTAATTTCTCCGCATTGCAAGGTGCAATTCTGAAATTTTTTGCTTTTTCCTGCTCCTCTTAGCATGATAAACAAGATTCAAAGAGAGTGAGATGCCAGCTCCTTTCATTCAGTCAGTAGCTTCAATCATTTCTGGACGTTTGTCAATGGCAAAAATCAATGAATATTGTAAATGCACAAACAGTAATTTCTCCGCATTGCAAGGTGCAATTCTGAAATTTTTTGCTTTTTCCTGCTCCTCTAAGCATGATAAAGAAGATTCAAAGAGAGTGAGATGCCAGCTCCTTTCCTTCAGTCAGTAGCTTCAAACATTTCTGGTATATGAATAACATGATGTTTTTCAATGGCAAAAATCAATGAATATTGTAAATGCACAAACAGTAATTTCTCCGCATTGCAAGGTGCAATTCTGAAATTTTTTGCTTTTTCCTGCTCCTCTTAGCATGATAAAGAAGATTCAAAGAGAGTGAGATGCCAGCTCCTTTCATTCAGTCAGTAGCTTCAATCATTTCTGGACGTTTTTCAATGGCAAAAATCATTGAATATTGTAAATGCACAAACAGTAATTTCTCCGCATTGCAAGGTGCAATTCTGAAATTTTTTGCTTTTTCCTGCTCCTCTTAGCATGATAAAGAAGATTCAAAGAGAGTGAGATGCCAGCTCCTTTCATTCAGTCAGTAGCTTCAATCATTTCTGGTATATGAATAACATGATGTTTTTCAATGGCAAAAATCAATGAATATTGTAAATGCACAAACAGTAATTTCTCCGCATTGCAAGGTGCAATTCTGAAATTTTTTGCTTTTTCCTGCTCCTCTTAGCATGATAAAAAAGATTCAAAGAGAGTGAGATGCCAGCTCCTTTCATTCAGTCAGTAGCTTCAATCATTTCTGGACGTTTTTCAATGGCAAAAATCATTGAATATTGTAAATGCACAAACAGTAATTTCTCCGCATTGCAAGGTGCAATTCTGAAATTTTTTGCTTTTTCCTGCTCCTCTTAGCATGATAAAGAAGATTCAAAGAGAGTGAGATGCCAGCTCCTTTCATTCAGTCAGTAGCTTCAATCATTTCTGGTATATGAATAACATGATGTTTTTCAATGGCAAAAATCAATGAATATTGTAAATGCACAAACAGTAATTTCTCCGCATTGCAAGGTGCAATTCTGAAATTTTTTGCTTTTTCCTGCTCCTCTTAGCATGATAAAGAAGATTCAAAGAGAGTGAGATGCCAGCTCCTTTCATTCAGTCAGTAGCTTCAATCATTTCTGGACGTTTTTCAATGGCAAAAATCAATGAATATTGTAAATGCACAAACAGTAATTTCTCCGCATTGCAAGGTGCAATTCTGAAATTTTTTGCTTTTTCCTGCTCCTCTTAGCATGATAAACAAGATTCAAAGAGAGTGAGATGCCAGCTCCTTTCATTCAGTCAGTAGCTTCAATCATTTCTGGACGTTTTTCAATGGCAAAAATCAATGAATATTGTAAATGCACAAACAGTAATTTCTCCGCATTGCAAGGTGCAATTCTGAAATGTTTTGCTTTTTCCTGCTCCTCTTAGCATGATAAAGAAGATTCAAAGAGAGTGAGATGCCAGCTCCTTTCATTCAGTCAGTAGCTTCAATCATTTCTGGACGTTTTTCAATGGCAAAAATCAATGAATATTGTAAATGCACAAACAGTAATTTCTCCGCATTGCAAGGTGCAATTCTGAAATTTTTTGCTTTTTCCTGCTCCTCTTAGCATGATAAAGAAGATTCAAAGAGAGTGAGATGCCAGCTCCTTTCATTCAGTCAGTAGCTTCAATCATTTCTGGACGTTTTTCAATGGCAAAAATCAATGAATATTGTAAATGCACAAACAGTAATTTCTCCGCATTGCAAGGTGCAATTCTGAAATTTTTTGCTTTTTCCTGCTCCTCTTAGCATGATAAAGAAGATTCAAAGAGAGTGAGATGCCAGCTCCTTTCATTCAGTCAGTAGCTTCAATCATTTCTGGACGTTTTTCAATGGCAAAAATCAATGAATATTGTAAATGCACAAACAGTAATTTCTCCGCATTGCAAGGTGCAATTCTGAAATTTTTTGCTTTTTCCTGCTCCTCTTAGCATGATAAACAAGATTCAAAGAGAGTGAGATGCCAGCTCCTTTCATTCAGTCAGTAGCTTCAATCATTTCTGGACGTTTTTCAATGGCAAAAATCATTGAATATTGTAAATGCACAAACAGTAATTTCTCCGCATTGCAAGGTGCAATTCTGAAATTTTTTGCTTTTTCCTGCTCCTCTTAGCATGATAAAAAAGATTCAAAGAGAGTGAGATGCCAGCTCCTTTCATTCAGTCAGTAGCTTCAAACATTTCTGGTATATGAATAACATGATGTTTTTCAATGGCAAAAATCAATGAATATTGTAGATGCACAAACAGTAATTTCTCCGCATTGCAAGGTGCAATTCTGAAATTTTTTGCTTTTTCCTGCTCCTCTTTGCATAATAAAGAAGATTCAAAGAGAGTGAGATGCCAGCTCCTTTCATTCAGTCAGTAGCTTCAATCATTTCTGGACGTTTTTCAATGGCAAAAATCATTGAATATTGTAAATGCACAAACAGCAATTTCTCCGCATTGCAAGGTGCAATTCTGAATTTTTTTGCTTTTTCCTGCTCACCTTAGCATGATAAAGAAGATTCAAAGAGAGTGAGATGCCAGCTCCTTTCATTCAGTCAGTAGCTTCAATCATTTCTGGTATATGAATAACATGATGTTTTTCAATGGCAAAAATCAATGAATATTGTAAATGCACAAACAGTAATTTCTCCGCATTGCAAGGTGCAATTCTGAAATTTTTTGCTTTTTCCTGCTCCTCTTAGCATGATAAAGAAGATTCAAAGAGAATGAGATGCCAGCTCCTTTCATTCAGTCAGTAGCTTCAATCATTTCTGGACGTTTTTCAATGGCAAAAATCAATGAATATTGTAAATGCACAAACAGTAATTTCTCCGCATTGCAAGGTGCAATTCTGAAATTTTTTGCTTTTTCCTGCTCCTCTTAGCATGATAAACAAGATTCAAAGAGAGTGAGATGCCAGCTCCTTTCATTCAGTCAGTAGCTTCAATCATTTCTGGACGTTTGTCAATGGCAAAAATCAATGAATATTGTAAATGCACAAACAGTAATTTCTCCGCATTGCAAGGTGCAATTCTGAAATTTTTTGCTTTATCCTGCTCCTCTAAGCATGATAAAGAAGATTCAAAGAGAGTGAGATGCCAGCTCCTTTCCTTCAGTCAGTAGCTTCAAACATTTCTGGTATATGAATAACATGATGTTTTTCAATGGCAAAAATCAATGAATATTGTAAATGCACAAACAGTAATTTCTCCGCATTGCATGGTGCAATTCTGAAATTTTTTGCTTTTTCCTGCTCCTCTTAGCATGATAAAGAAGATTCAAAGAGAGTGAGATGCCAGCTCCTTTCATTCAGTCAGTAGCTTCAATCATTTCTGGACGTTTTTCAATGGCAAAAATCAATGAATATTGTAAATGCACAAACAGTAATTTCTCCACATTGCAAGGTGCAATTCTGAAATTTTTTGCTTTTTCCTGCTCCTCTTAGCATGATAAAGAAGAATCAAAGAGAGTGAGATGCCAGCTCCTTTCATTCAGTCAGTAGCTTCAATCATTTCTGGACGTTTTTCAGTGGCAAAAATCAATGAATATTGTAAATGCACAGACAGTAATTTCTCCGCATTGCAAGGTGCAATTCTGAAATTTTTTGCTTTTTCCTGCTCCTCTTAGCATGATAAACAAGATTCAAAGAGAGTGAGATGCCAGCTCCTTTCATTCAGTCAGTAGCTTCAATCATTTCTGGACGTTTTTCAATGGCAAAAATCATTGAATATTGTAAATGCACAAACAGTAATTTCTCCGCATTGCAAGGTGCAATTCTGAAATTTTTTGCTTTTTCCTGCTCCTCTTAGCATGATAAAGAAGATTCAAAGAGAATGAGATGCCAGCTCCTTTCATTCAGTCAGTAGCTTCAATCATTTCTGGTATATGAATAACATGATGTTTTTCAATGGCAAAAATCAATGAATATTGTAAATGCACAAACAGTAATTTCTCCGCATTGCAAGGTGCAATTCTGAAATTTTTTGCTTTTTCCTGCTCCTCTTAGCATGATAAAGAAGATTCAAAGAGAGTGAGATGCCAGCTCCTTTCATTCAGTCAGTAGCTTCAATCATTTCTGGACGTTTTTCAATGGCAAAAATCAATGAATATTGTAAATGCACAAACAGTAATTTCTCCGCATTGCAAGGTGCAATTCTGAAATTTTTTGCTTTTTCCTGCTCCTCTTAGCATGATAAACAAGATTCAAAGAGAGTGAGATGCCAGTTCCTTTCATTCAGTCAGTAGCTTCAATCATTTCTGGACGTTTTTCAATGGCAAAAATCAATGAATATTGTAAATGCACAAACAGTAATTTCTCCGCATTGCAAGGTGCAATTCTGAAATTTTTTGCTTTTTCCTGCTCCTCTTAGCATGATAAAAAAGATTCAAAGAGAGTGAGATGCCAGCTCCTTTCATTCAGTCAGTAGCTTCAAACATTTCTGGTATATGAATAACATGATGTTTTTCAATGGCAAAAATCAATGAATATTGTAGATGCACAAACAGTAATTTCTCCGCATTGCAAGGTGCAATTCTGAAATTTTTTGCTTTTTCCTGCTCCTCTTAGCATGATAAAGAAGATTCAAAGAGAATGAGATGCCAGCTCCTTTCATTCAGTCAGTAGCTTCAATCATTTCTGGACGTTTTTCAATGGCAAAAATCATTGAATATTGTAAATGCACAAACAGCAATTTCTCCGCATTGCAAGGTGCAATTCTGAATTTTTTTGCTTTTTCCTGCTCACCTTAGCATGATAAAGAAGATTCAAAGAGAGTGAGATGCCAGCTCCTTTCATTCAGTCAGTAGCTTCAATCATTTCTGGTATATGAATAACATGATGTTTTTCAATGGCAAAAATCAATGAATATTGTAAATGCACAAACAGTAATTTCTCCACATTGCAAGGTGCAATTCTGAAATTTTTTGCTTTTTCCTGCTCCTCTTAGCATGATAAAGAAGATTCAAAGAGAATGAGATGCCAGCTCCTTTCATTCAGTCAGTAGCTTCAATCATTTCTGGACGTTTTTCAATGGCAAAAATCAATGAATATTGTAAATGCACAAACAGTAATTTCTCCGCATTGCAAGGTGCAATTCTGAAATTTTTTGCTTTTTCCTGCTCCTCTTAGCATGATAAACAAGATTCAAAGAGAGTGAGATGCCAGCTCCTTTCATTCAGTCAGTAGCTTCAATCATTTCTGGACGTTTGTCAATGGCAAAAATCAATGAATATTGTAAATGCACAAACAGTAATTTCTCCGCATTGCAAGGTGCAATTCTGAAATTTTTTGCTTTTTCCTGCTCCTCTAAGCATGATAAAGAAGATTCAAAGAGAGTGAGATGCCAGCTCCTTTCCTTCAGTCAGTAGCTTCAAACATTTCTGGTATATGAATAACATGATGTTTTTCAATGGCAAAAATCAATGAATATTGTAAATGCACAAACAGTAATTTCTCCGCATTGCAAGGTGCAATTCTGAAATTTTTTGCTTTTTCCTGCTCCTCTTAGCATGATAAAGAAGATTCAAAGAGAGTGAGATGCCAGCTCCTTTCATTCAGTCAGTAGCTTCAATCATTTCTGGACGTTTTTCAATGGCAAAAATCATTGAATATTGTAAATGCACAAACAGTAATTTCTCCGCATTGCAAGGTGCAATTCTGAAATTTTTTGCTTTTTCCTGCTCCTCTTAGCATGATAAAGAAGATTCAAAGAGAGTGAGATGCCAGCTCCTTTCATTCAGTCAGTAGCTTCAATCATTTCTGGTATATGAATAACATGATGTTTTTCAATGGCAAAAATCAATGAATATTGTAAATGCACAAACAGTAATTTCTCCGCATTGCAAGGTGCAATTCTGAAATTTTTTGCTTTTTCCTGCTCCTCTTAGCATGATAAAGAAGATTCAAAGAGAGTGAGATGCCAGCTCCTTTCATTCAGTCAGTAGCTTCAATCATTTCTGGACGTTTTTCAATGGCAAAAATCATTGAATATTGTAAATGCACAAACAGTAATTTCTCCGCATTGCAAGGTGCAATTCTGAAATTTTTTGCTTTTTCCTGCTCCTCTTAGCATGATAAAGAAGATTCAAAGAGAGTGAGATGCCAGCTCCTTTCATTCAGTCAGTAGCTTCAATCATTTCTGGTATATGAATAACATGATGTTTTTCAATGGCAAAAATCAATGAATATTGTAAATGCACAAACAGTAATTTCTCCGCATTGCAAGGTGCAATTCTGAAATTTTTTGCTTTTTCCTGCTCCTCTTAGCATGATAAAGAAGATTCAAAGAGAGTGAGATGCCAGCTCCTTTCATTCAGTCAGTAGCTTCAATCATTTCTGGACGTTTTTCAATGGCAAAAATCAATGAATATTGTAAATGCACAAACAGTAATTTCTCCGCATTGCAAGGTGCAATTCTGAAATTTTTTGCTTTTTCCTGCTCCTCTTAGCATGATAAACAAGATTCAAAGAGAGTGAGATGCCAGCTCCTTTCATTCAGTCAGTAGCTTCAATCATTTCTGGACGTTTTTCAATGGCAAAAATCAATGAATATTGTAAATGCACAAACAGTAATTTCTCCGCATTGCAAGGTGCAATTCTGAAATTTTTTGCTTTTTTCTGCTCCTCTCAGCATGATAAAGAAGACTCAAAGAGAGTGAGATGCCAGCTCCTTTCATTCAGTCAGTAGCTTCAAACATTTCTGGTATATGAATAACATGATGTTTTTCAATGGCAAAAATCAATGAATATTGTAAATGCACAAACAGTAATTTCTCCGCATTGCAAGGTGCAATTCTGAAATTTTTTGCTTTTTCCTGCTCCTCTTAGCATGATAAAGAAGATTCAAAGAGAGTGAGATGCCAGCTCCTTTCATTCAGTCAGTAGCTTCAATCATTTCTGGACGTTTTTCAATGGCAAAAATCAATGAATATTGTAAATGCACAAACAGTAATTTCTCCGCATTGCAAGGTGCAATTCTGAAATTTTTTGCTTTTTCCTGATCCTCTTAGCATGATAAACAAGATTCAAAGAGAGTGAGATGCCAGCTCCTTTCATTCAGTCAGTAGCTTCAATCATTTCTGGACGTTTTTCAATGGCAAAAATCAATGAATATTGTAAATGCACAAACAGTAATTTCTCCGCATTGCAAGGTGCAATTCTGAAATTTTTTGCTTTTTCCTGCTCCTCTTAGCATGATAAAGAAGATTCAAAGAGAGTGAGATGCCAGCTCCTTTCATTCAGTCAGTAGCTACAATCATTTCTGGACGTTTTTCAATGGCAAAAATCAATGAATATTGTAAATGCACAAACAGTAATTTCTCCGCATTGCAAGGTGCAATTCTGAAATTTTTTGCTTTTTCCTGCTCCTCTTAGCATGATAAAGAAGATTCAAAGAGAGTGAGATGCCAGCTCCTTTCATTCAGTCAGTAGCTTCAAACATTTCTGGTATATGAATAACATGATGTTTTTCAATGGCAAAAATCAATGAATATTGTAAATGCACAAACAGTAATTTCTCCGCATTGCAAGGTGCAATTCTGAAATTTTTTGCTTTTTCCTGCTCCTCTTAGCATGATAAAGAAGATTCAAAGAGAGTGAGATGCCAGCTCCTTTCATTCAGTCAGTAGCTTCAATCATTTCTGGACGTTTTTCAATGGCAAAAATCATTGAATATTGTAAATGCACAAACAGTAATTTCTCCGCATTGCAAGGTGCAATTCTGAAATTTTTTGCTTTTTCCTGCTCCTCTTAGCATGATAAAGAAGATTCAAAGAGAGTGAGATGCCAGCTCCTTTCATTCAGTCAGTAGCTTCAATCATTTCTGGAATATGAATAACATGATGTTTTTCAATGGCAAAAATCAATGAATATTGTAAATGCACAAACAGTAATTTCTCCGCATTGCAAGGTGCAATTCTGAAATTTTTTGCTTTTTCCTGCTCCTCTTAGCATGATAAAGAAGATTCAAAGAGAGTGAGATGCCAGCTCCTTTCATTCAGTCAGTAGCTTCAATCATTTCTGGACGTTTTTCAATGGCAAAAATCATTGAATATTGTAAATGCACAAACAGTAATTTCTCCGCATTGCAAGGTGCAATTCTGAAATTTTTTGCTTTTTCCTGCTCCTCTTAGCATGATAAAGAAGATTCAAAGAGAGTGAGATGCCAGCTCCTTTCATTCAGTCAGTAGCTTCAATCATTTCTGGTATATGAATAACATGATGTTTTTCAATGGCAAAAATCAATGAATATTGTAAATGCACAAACAGTAATTTCTCCGCATTGCAAGGTGCAATTCTGAAATTTTTTGCTTTTTCCTGCTCCTCTTAGCATGATAAAGAAGATTCAAAGAGAGTGAGATGCCAGCTCCTTTCATTCAGTCAGTAGCTTCAATCATTTCTGGACGTTTTTCAATGGCAAAAATCAATGAATATTGTAAATGCACAAACAGTAATTTCTCCGCATTGCAAGGTGCAATTCTGAAATTTTTTGCTTTTTCCTGCTCCTCTTAGCGTGATAAACAAGATTCAAAGAGAGTGAGATGCCAGCTCTTTTCATTCAGTCAGTAGCTTCAATCATTTCTGGACGTTTTTCAATGGCAAAAATCAATGAATATTGTAAATGCACAAACAGTAATTTCTCCGCATTGCAAGGTGCAATTCTGAAATTTTTTGCTTTTTCCTGCTCCTCTTAGCATGATAAAGAAGATTCAAAGAGAGTGAGATGCCAGCTCCTTTCATTCAGTCAGTAGCTTCAAACATTTCTGGTATATGAATAACATGATGTTTTTCAATGGCAAAAATCAATGAATATTGTAAATGCACAAACAGTAATTTCTCCGCATTGCAAGGTGCAATTCTGAAATTTTTTGCTTTTTCCTGCTCCTCTTAGCATGATAAAGAAGATTCAAAGAGAGTGAGATGCCAGCTCCTTTCATTCAGTCAGTAGCTTCAATCATTTCTGGACATTTTTCAATGGCAAAAATCATTGAATATTGTAAATGCACAAACAGTAATTTCTCCGCATTGCAAGGTGCAATTCTGAAATTTTTTGCTTTTTCCTGCTCCTCTTAGCATGATAAAGAAGATTCAAAGAGAGTGAGATGCCAGCTCCTTTCATTCAGTCAGTAGCTTCAATCATTTCTGGAATATGAATAACATGATGTTTTTCAATGGCAAAAATCAATGAATATTGTAAATGCACAAACAGTAATTTCTCCGCATTGCAAGGTGCAATTCTGAAATTTTTTGCTTTTTCCTGCTCCTCTTAGCATGATAAAGAAGATTCAAAGAGAGTGAGATGCCAGCTCCTTTCATTCAGTCAGTAGCTTCAATCATTTCTGGTATATGAATAACATGATGTTTTTCAATGGCAAAAATCAATGAATATTGTAAATGCACAAACAGTAATTTCTCCGCATTGCAAGGTGCAATTCTGAAATTTTTTGCTTTTTCCTGCTCCTCTTAGCATGATAAAGAAGATTCAAAGAGAGTGAGATGCCAGCTCCTTTCATTCAGTCAGTAGCTTCAATCATTTCTGGACGTTTTTCAATGGCAAAAATCAATGAATATTGTAAATGCACAAACAGTAATTTCTCCGCATTGCAAGGTGCAATTCTGAAATTTTTTGCTTTTTCCTGCTCCTCTTAGCATGATAAACAAGATTCAAAGAGAGTGAGATGCCAGCTCCTTTCATTCAGTCAGTAGCTTCAATCATTTCTGGACGTTTTTCAATGGCAAAAATCAATGAATATTGTAAATGCACAAACAGTAATTTCTCCGCATTGCAAGGTGCAATTCTGAAATGTTTTGCTTTTTCCTGCTCCTCTTAGCATGATAAAGAAGATTCAAAGAGAGTGAGATGCCAGCTCCTTTCATTCAGTCAGTAGCTTCAATCATTTCTGGACGTTTTTCAATGGCAAAAATCAATGAATATTGTAAATGCACAAACAGTAATTTCTCCGCATTGCAAGGTGCAATTCTGAAATTTTTTGCTTTTTCCTGCTCCTCTTAGCATGATAAAGAAGATTCAAAGAGAGTGAGATGCCAGCTCCTTTCATTCAGTCAGTAGCTTCAATCATTTCTGGACGTTTTTCAATGGCAAAAATCAATGAATATTGTAAATGCACAAACAGTAATTTCTCCGCATTGCAAGGTGCAATTCTGAAATTTTTTTGCTTTTTCCTGCTCCTCTTAGCATGATAAAGAAGATTCAAAGAGAGTGAGATGCCAGCTCCTTTCATTCAGTCAGTAGCTTCAATCATTTCTGGACGTTTTTCAATGGCAAAAATCAATGAATATTGTAAATGCACAAACAGTAATTTCTCCGCATTGCAAGGTGCAATTCTGAAATTTTTTGCTTTTTCCTGCTCCTCTTAGCATGATAAACAAGATTCAAAGAGAGTGAGATGCCAGCTCCTTTCATTCAGTCAGTAGCTTCAATCATTTCTGGACGTTTTTCAATGGCAAAAATCATTGAATATTGTAAATGCACAAACAGCAATTTCTCCGCATTGCAAGGTGCAATTCTGAATTTTTTTGCTTTTTCCTGCTCACCTTAGCATGCTAAAGAAGATTCAAAGAGAGTGAGATGCCAGCTCCTTTCATTCAGTCAGTAGCTTCAATCATTTCTGGTATATGAATAACATGATGTTTTTCAATGGCAAAAATCAATGAATATTGTAAATGCACAAACAGTAATTTCTCCACATTGCAAGGTGCAATTCTGAAATTTTTTGCTTTTTCCTGCTCCTCTTAGCATGATAAAGAAGATTCAAAGAGAATGAGATGCCAGCTCCTTTCATTCAGTCAGTAGCTTCAATCATTTCTGGACGTTTTTCAATGGCAAAAATCAATGAATATTGTAAATGCACAAACAGTAATTTCTCCGCATTGCAAGGTGCAATTCTGAAATTTTTTGCTTTTTCCTGCTCCTCTTAGCATGATAAACAAGATTCAAAGAGAGTGAGATGCCAGCTCCTTTCATTCAGTCAGTAGCTTCAATCATTTCTGGACGTTTGTCAATGGCAAAAATCAATGAATATTGTAAATGCACAAACAGTAATTTCTCCGCATTGCAAGGTGCAATTCTGAAATTTTTTGCTTTTTCCTGCTCCTCTAAGCATGATAAAGAAGATTCAAAGAGAGTGAGATGCCAGCTCCTTTCCTTCAGTCAGTAGCTTCAAACATTTCTGGTATATGAATAACATGATGTTTTTCAATGGCAAAAATCAATGAATATTGTAAATGCACAAACAGTAATTTCTCCGCATTGCAAGGTGCAATTCTGAAATTTTTTGCTTTTTCCTGCTCCTCTTAGCATGATAAAGAAGATTCAAAGAGAGTGAGATGCCAGCTCCTTTCATTCAGTCAGTAGCTTCAATCATTTCTGGACGTTTTTCAATGGCAAAAATCATTGAATATTGTAAATGCACAAACAGTAATTTCTCCGCATTGCAAGGTGCAATTCTGAAATTTTTTGCTTTTTCCTGCTCCTCTTAGCATGATAAAGAAGATTCAAAGAGAGTGAGATGCCAGCTCCTTTCATTCAGTCAGTAGCTTCAATCATTTCTGGTATATGAATAACATGATGTTTTTCAATTGCAAAAATCAATGAATATTGTAAATGCACAAACAGTAATTTCTCCGCATTGCAAGGTGCAATTCTGAAATTTTTTGCTTTTTCCTGCTCCTCTTAGCATGATAAAAAAGATTCAAAGAGAGTGAGATGCCAGCTCCTTTCATTCAGTCAGTAGCTTCAATCATTTCTGGACGTTTTTCAATGGCAAAAATCATTGAATATTGTAAATGCACAAACAGTAATTTCTCCGCATTGCAAGGTGCAATTCTGAAATTTTTTGCTTTTTCCTGCTCCTCTTAGCATGATAAAGAAGATTCAAAGAGAGTGAGATGCCAGCTCCTTTCATTCAGTCAGTAGCTTCAATCATTTCTGGTATATGAATAACATGATGTTTTTCAATGGCAAAAATCAATGAATATTGTAAATGCACAAACAGTAATTTCTCCGCATTGCAAGGTGCAATTCTGAAATTTTTTGCTTTTTCCTGCTCCTCTTAGCATGATAAAGAAGATTCAAAGAGAGTGAGATGCCAGCTCCTTTCATTCAGTCAGTAGCTTCAATCATTTCTGGACGTTTTTCAATGGCAAAAATCAATGAATATTGTAAATGCACAAACAGTAATTTCTCCGCATTGCAAGGTGCAATTCTGAAATTTTTTGCTTTTTCCTGCTCCTCTTAGCATGATAAACAAGATTCAAAGAGAGTGAGATGCCAGCTCCTTTCATTCAGTCAGTAGCTTCAATCATTTCTGGACGTTTTTCAATGGCAAAAATCAATGAATATTGTAAATGCACAAACAGTAATTTCTCCGCATTGCAAGGTGCAATTCTGAAATGTTTTGCTTTTTCCTGCTCCTCTTAGCATGATAAAGAAGATTCAAAGAGAGTGAGATGCCAGCTCCTTTCATTCAGTCAGTAGCTTCAATCATTTCTGGACGTTTTTCAATGGCAAAAATCAATGAATATTGTAAATGCACAAACAGTAATTTCTCCGCATTGCAAGGTGCAATTCTGAAATTTTTTGCTTTTTCCTGCTCCTCTTAGCATGATAAAGAAGATTCAAAGAGAGTGAGATGCCAGCTCCTTTCATTCAGTCAGTAGCTTCAATCATTTCTGGACGTTTTTCAATGGCAAAAATCAATGAATATTGTAAATGCACAAACAGTAATTTCTCCGCATTGCAAGGTGCAATTCTGAAATTTTTTGCTTTTTCCTGCTCCTCTTAGCATGATAAACAAGATTCAAAGAGAGTGAGATGCCAGCTCCTTTCATTCAGTCAGTAGCTTCAATCATTTCTGGACGTTTTTCAATGGCAAAAATCATTGAATATTGTAAATGCACAAACAGTAATTTCTCCGCATTGCAAGGTGCAATTCTGAAATTTTTTGCTTTTTCCTGCTCCTCTTAGCATGATAAAAAAGATTCAAAGAGAGTGAGATGCCAGCTCCTTTCATTCAGTCAGTAGCTTCAAACATTTCTGGTATATGAATAACATGATGTTTTTCAATGGCAAAAATCAATGAATATTGTAAATGCACAAACAGTAATTTCTCCGCATTGCAAGGTGCAATTCTGAAATTTTTTGCTTTTTTCTGCTCCTCTCAGCATGATAAAGAAGACTCAAAGAGAGTGAGATGCCAGCTCCTTTCATTCAGTCAGTAGCTTCAAACATTTCTGGTATATGAATAACATGATGTTTTTCAATGGCAAAAATCAATGAATATTGTAAATGCACAAACAGTAATTTCTCCGCATTGCAAGGTGCAATTCTGAAATTTTTTGCTTTTTCCTGCTCCTCTTAGCATGATAAAGAAGATTCAAAGAGAGTGAGATGCCAGCTCCTTTCATTCAGTCAGTAGCTTCAATCATTTCTGGACGTTTTTCAATGGCAAAAATCAATGAATATTGTAAATGCACAAACAGTAATTTCTCCGCATTGCAAGGTGCAATTCTGAAATTTTTTGCTTTTTCCTGATCCTCTTAGCATGATAAACAAGATTCAAAGAGAGTGAGATGCCAGCTCCTTTCATTCAGTCAGTAGCTTCAATCATTTCTGGACGTTTTTCAATGGCAAAAATCAATGAATATTGTAAATGCACAAACAGTAATTTCTCCGCATTGCAAGGTGCAATTCTGAAATTTTTTGCTTTTTCCTGCTCCTCTTAGCATGATAAAGAAGATTCAAAGAGAGTGAGATGCCAGCTCCTTTCATTCAGTCAGTAGCTACAATCATTTCTGGACGTTTTTCAATGGCAAAAATCAATGAATATTGTAAATGCACAAACAGTAATTTCTCCGCATTGCAAGGTGCAATTCTGAAATTTTTTGCTTTTTCCTGCTCCTCTTAGCATGATAAAGAAGATTCAAAGAGAGTGAGATGCCAGCTCCTTTCATTCAGTCAGTAGCTTCAAACATTTCTGGTATATGAATAACATGATGTTTTTCAATGGCAAAAATCAATGAATATTGTAAATGCACAAACAGTAATTTCTCCGCATTGCAAGGTGCAATTCTGAAATTTTTTGCTTTTTCCTGCTCCTCTTAGCATGATAAAGAAGATTCAAAGAGAGTGAGATGCCAGCTCCTTTCATTCAGTCAGTAGCTTCAATCATTTCTGGACGTTTTTCAATGGCAAAAATCATTGAATATTGTAAATGCACAAACAGTAATTTCTCCGCATTGCAAGGTGCAATTCTGAAATTTTTTGCTTTTTCCTGCTCCTCTTAGCATGATAAAGAAGATTCAAAGAGAGTGAGATGCCAGCTCCTTTCATTCAGTCAGTAGCTTCAATCATTTCTGGAATATGAATAACATGATGTTTTTCAATGGCAAAAATCAATGAATATTGTAAATGCACAAACAGTAATTTCTCCGCATTGCAAGGTGCAATTCTGAAATTTTTTGCTTTTTCCTGCTCCTCTTAGCATGATAAAGAAGATTCAAAGAGAGTGAGATGCCAGCTCCTTTCATTCAGTCAGTAGCTTCAATCATTTCTGGACGTTTTTCAATGGCAAAAATCATTGAATATTGTAAATGCACAAACAGTAATTTCTCCGCATTGCAAGGTGCAATTCTGAAATTTTTTGCTTTTTCCTGCTCCTCTTAGCATGATAAAGAAGATTCAAAGAGAGTGAGATGCCAGCTCCTTTCATTCAGTCAGTAGCTTCAATCATTTCTGGTATATGAATAACATGATGTTTTTCAATGGCAAAAATCAATGAATATTGTAAATGCACAAACAGTAATTTCTCCGCATTGCAAGGTGCAATTCTGAAATTTTTTGCTTTTTCCTGCTCCTCTTAGCATGATAAAGAAGATTCAAAGAGAGTGAGATGCCAGCTCCTTTCATTCAGTCAGTAGCTTCAATCATTTCTGGACGTTTTTCAATGGCAAAAATCAATGAATATTGTAAATGCACAAACAGTAATTTCTCCGCATTGCAAGGTGCAATTCTGAAATTTTTTGCTTTTTCCTGCTCCTCTTAGCGTGATAAACAAGATTCAAAGAGAGTGAGATGCCAGCTCTTTTCATTCAGTCAGTAGCTTCAATCATTTCTGGACGTTTTTCAATGGCAAAAATCAATGAATATTGTAAATGCACAAACAGTAATTTCTCCGCATTGCAAGGTGCAATTCTGAAATTTTTTGCTTTTTCCTGCTCCTCTTAGCATGATAAAGAAGATTCAAAGAGAGTGAGATGCCAGCTCCTTTCATTCAGTCAGTAGCTTCAAACATTTCTGGTATATGAATAACATGATGTTTTTCAATGGCAAAAATCAATGAATATTGTAAATGCACAAACAGTAATTTCTCCGCATTGCAAGGTGCAATTCTGAAATTTTTTGCTTTTTCCTGCTCCTCTTAGCATGATAAAGAAGATTCAAAGAGAGTGAGATGCCAGCTCCTTTCATTCAGTCAGTAGCTTCAATCATTTCTGGACATTTTTCAATGGCAAAAATCATTGAATATTGTAAATGCACAAACAGTAATTTCTCCGCATTGCAAGGTGCAATTCTGAAATTTTTTGCTTTTTCCTGCTCCTCTTAGCATGATAAAGAAGATTCAAAGAGAGTGAGATGCCAGCTCCTTTCATTCAGTCAGTAGCTTCAATCATTTCTGGAATATGAATAACATGATGTTTTTCAATGGCAAAAATCAATGAATATTGTAAATGCACAAACAGTAATTTCTCCGCATTGCAAGGTGCAATTCTGAAATTTTTTGCTTTTTCCTGCTCCTCTTAGCATGATAAAGAAGATTCAAAGAGAGTGAGATGCCAGCTCCTTTCATTCAGTCAGTAGCTTCAATCATTTCTGGTATATGAATAACATGATGTTTTTCAATGGCAAAAATCAATGAATATTGTAAATGCACAAACAGTAATTTCTCCGCATTGCAAGGTGCAATTCTGAAATTTTTTGCTTTTTCCTGCTCCTCTTAGCATGATAAAGAAGATTCAAAGAGAGTGAGATGCCAGCTCCTTTCATTCAGTCAGTAGCTTCAATCATTTCTGGACGTTTTTCAATGGCAAAAATCAATGAATATTGTAAATGCACAAACAGTAATTTCTCCGCATTGCAAGGTGCAATTCTGAAATTTTTTGCTTTTTCCTGCTCCTCTTAGCATGATAAACAAGATTCAAAGAGAGTGAGATGCCAGCTCCTTTCATTCAGTCAGTAGCTTCAATCATTTCTGGACGTTTTTCAATGGCAAAAATCAATGAATATTGTAAATGCACAAACAGTAATTTCTCCGCATTGCAAGGTGCAATTCTGAAATGTTTTGCTTTTTCCTGCTCCTCTTAGCATGATAAAGAAGATTCAAAGAGAGTGAGATGCCAGCTCCTTTCATTCAGTCAGTAGCTTCAATCATTTCTGGACGTTTTTCAATGGCAAAAATCAATGAATATTGTAAATGCACAAACAGTAATTTCTCCGCATTGCAAGGTGCAATTCTGAAATTTTTTGCTTTTTCCTGCTCCTCTTAGCATGATAAAGAAGATTCAAAGAGAGTGAGATGCCAGCTCCTTTCATTCAGTCAGTAGCTTCAATCATTTCTGGACGTTTTTCAATGGCAAAAATCAATGAATATTGTAAATGCACAAACAGTAATTTCTCCGCATTGCAAGGTGCAATTCTGAAATTTTTTTGCTTTTTCCTGCTCCTCTTAGCATGATAAAGAAGATTCAAAGAGAGTGAGATGCCAGCTCCTTTCATTCAGTCAGTAGCTTCAATCATTTCTGGACGTTTTTCAATGGCAAAAATCAATGAATATTGTAAATGCACAAACAGTAATTTCTCCGCATTGCAAGGTGCAATTCTGAAATTTTTTGCTTTTTCCTGCTCCTCTTAGCATGATAAACAAGATTCAAAGAGAGTGAGATGCCAGCTCCTTTCATTCAGTCAGTAGCTTCAATCATTTCTGGACGTTTTTCAATGGCAAAAATCATTGAATATTGTAAATGCACAAACAGCAATTTCTCCGCATTGCAAGGTGCAATTCTGAATTTTTTTGCTTTTTCCTGCTCACCTTAGCATGCTAAAGAAGATTCAAAGAGAGTGAGATGCCAGCTCCTTTCATTCAGTCAGTAGCTTCAATCATTTCTGGTATATGAATAACATGATGTTTTTCAATGGCAAAAATCAATGAATATTGTAAATGCACAAACAGTAATTTCTCCACATTGCAAGGTGCAATTCTGAAATTTTTTGCTTTTTCCTGCTCCTCTTAGCATGATAAAGAAGATTCAAAGAGAATGAGATGCCAGCTCCTTTCATTCAGTCAGTAGCTTCAATCATTTCTGGACGTTTTTCAATGGCAAAAATCAATGAATATTGTAAATGCACAAACAGTAATTTCTCCGCATTGCAAGGTGCAATTCTGAAATTTTTTGCTTTTTCCTGCTCCTCTTAGCATGATAAACAAGATTCAAAGAGAGTGAGATGCCAGCTCCTTTCATTCAGTCAGTAGCTTCAATCATTTCTGGACGTTTGTCAATGGCAAAAATCAATGAATATTGTAAATGCACAAACAGTAATTTCTCCGCATTGCAAGGTGCAATTCTGAAATTTTTTGCTTTTTCCTGCTCCTCTAAGCATGATAAAGAAGATTCAAAGAGAGTGAGATGCCAGCTCCTTTCCTTCAGTCAGTAGCTTCAAACATTTCTGGTATATGAATAACATGATGTTTTTCAATGGCAAAAATCAATGAATATTGTAAATGCACAAACAGTAATTTCTCCGCATTGCAAGGTGCAATTCTGAAATTTTTTGCTTTTTCCTGCTCCTCTTAGCATGATAAAGAAGATTCAAAGAGAGTGAGATGCCAGCTCCTTTCATTCAGTCAGTAGCTTCAATCATTTCTGGACGTTTTTCAATGGCAAAAATCATTGAATATTGTAAATGCACAAACAGTAATTTCTCCGCATTGCAAGGTGCAATTCTGAAATTTTTTGCTTTTTCCTGCTCCTCTTAGCATGATAAAGAAGATTCAAAGAGAGTGAGATGCCAGCTCCTTTCATTCAGTCAGTAGCTTCAATCATTTCTGGTATATGAATAACATGATGTTTTTCAATTGCAAAAATCAATGAATATTGTAAATGCACAAACAGTAATTTCTCCGCATTGCAAGGTGCAATTCTGAAATTTTTTGCTTTTTCCTGCTCCTCTTAGCATGATAAAAAAGATTCAAAGAGAGTGAGATGCCAGCTCCTTTCATTCAGTCAGTAGCTTCAATCATTTCTGGACGTTTTTCAATGGCAAAAATCATTGAATATTGTAAATGCACAAACAGTAATTTCTCCGCATTGCAAGGTGCAATTCTGAAATTTTTTGCTTTTTCCTGCTCCTCTTAGCATGATAAAGAAGATTCAAAGAGAGTGAGATGCCAGCTCCTTTCATTCAGTCAGTAGCTTCAATCATTTCTGGTATATGAATAACATGATGTTTTTCAATGGCAAAAATCAATGAATATTGTAAATGCACAAACAGTAATTTCTCCGCATTGCAAGGTGCAATTCTGAAATTTTTTGCTTTTTCCTGCTCCTCTTAGCATGATAAAGAAGATTCAAAGAGAGTGAGATGCCAGCTCCTTTCATTCAGTCAGTAGCTTCAATCATTTCTGGACGTTTTTCAATGGCAAAAATCAATGAATATTGTAAATGCACAAACAGTAATTTCTCCGCATTGCAAGGTGCAATTCTGAAATTTTTTGCTTTTTCCTGCTCCTCTTAGCATGATAAACAAGATTCAAAGAGAGTGAGATGCCAGCTCCTTTCATTCAGTCAGTAGCTTCAATCATTTCTGGACGTTTTTCAATGGCAAAAATCAATGAATATTGTAAATGCACAAACAGTAATTTCTCCGCATTGCAAGGTGCAATTCTGAAATGTTTTGCTTTTTCCTGCTCCTCTTAGCATGATAAAGAAGATTCAAAGAGAGTGAGATGCCAGCTCCTTTCATTCAGTCAGTAGCTTCAATCATTTCTGGACGTTTTTCAATGGCAAAAATCAATGAATATTGTAAATGCACAAACAGTAATTTCTCCGCATTGCAAGGTGCAATTCTGAAATTTTTTGCTTTTTCCTGCTCCTCTTAGCATGATAAAGAAGATTCAAAGAGAGTGAGATGCCAGCTCCTTTCATTCAGTCAGTAGCTTCAATCATTTCTGGACGTTTTTCAATGGCAAAAATCAATGAATATTGTAAATGCACAAACAGTAATTTCTCCGCATTGCAAGGTGCAATTCTGAAATTTTTTGCTTTTTCCTGCTCCTCTTAGCATGATAAACAAGATTCAAAGAGAGTGAGATGCCAGCTCCTTTCATTCAGTCAGTAGCTTCAATCATTTCTGGACGTTTTTCAATGGCAAAAATCATTGAATATTGTAAATGCACAAACAGTAATTTCTCCGCATTGCAAGGTGCAATTCTGAAATTTTTTGCTTTTTCCTGCTCCTCTTAGCATGATAAAAAAGATTCAAAGAGAGTGAGATGCCAGCTCCTTTCATTCAGTCAGTAGCTTCAAACATTTCTGGTATATGAATAACATGATGTTTTTCAATGGCAAAAATCAATGAATATTGTAGATGCACAAACAGTAATTTCTCCGCATTGCAAGGTGCAATTCTGAAATTTTTTGCTTTTTCCTGCTCCTCTTAGCATAATAAAGAAGATTCAAAGAGAGTGAGATGCCAGCTCCTTTCATTCAGTCAGTAGCTTCAATCATTTCTGGACGTTTTTCAATGGCAAAAATCATTGAATATTGTAAATGCACAAACAGCAATTTCTCCGCATTGCAAGGTGCAATTCTGAATTTTTTTGCTTTTTCCTGCTCACCTTAGCATGATAAAGAAGATTCAAAGAGAGTGAGATGCCAGCTCCTTTCATTCAGTCAGTAGCTTCAATCATTTCTGGTATATGAATAACATGATGTTTTTCAATGGCAAAAATCAATGAATATTGTAAATGCACAAACAGTAATTTCTCCGCATTGCAAGGTGCAATTCTGAAATTTTTTGCTTTTTCCTGCTCCTCTTAGCATGATAAAGAAGATTCAAAGAGAATGAGATGCCAGCTCCTTTCATTCAGTCAGTAGCTTCAATCATTTCTGGACGTTTTTCAATGGCAAAAATCAATGAATATTGTAAATGCACAAACAGTAATTTCTCCGCATTGCAAGGTGCAATTCTGAAATTTTTTGCTTTTTCCTGCTCCTCTTAGCATGATAAACAAGATTCAAAGAGAGTGAGATGCCAGCTCCTTTCATTCAGTCAGTAGCTTCAATCATTTCTGGACGTTTGTCAATGGCAAAAATCAATGAATATTGTAAATGCACAAACAGTAATTTCTCCGCATTGCAAGGTGCAATTCTGAAATTTTTTGCTTTATCCTGCTCCTCTAAGCATGATAAAGAAGATTCAAAGAGAGTGAGATGCCAGCTCCTTTCCTTCAGTCAGTAGCTTCAAACATTTCTGGTATATGAATAACATGATGTTTTTCAATGGCAAAAATCAATGAATATTGTAAATGCACAAACAGTAATTTCTCCGCATTGCATGGTGCAATTCTGAAATTTTTTGCTTTTTCCTGCTCCTCTTAGCATGATAAAGAAGATTCAAAGAGAGTGAGATGCCAGCTCCTTTCATTCAGTCAGTAGCTTCAATCATTTCTGGACGTTTTTCAATGGCAAAAATCAATGAATATTGTAAATGCACAAACAGTAATTTCTCCACATTGCAAGGTGCAATTCTGAAATTTTTTGCTTTTTCCTGCTCCTCTTAGCATGATAAAGAAGAATCAAAGAGAGTGAGATGCCAGCTCCTTTCATTCAGTCAGTAGCTTCAATCATTTCTGGACGTTTTTCAGTGGCAAAAATCAATGAATATTGTAAATGCACAGACAGTAATTTCTCCGCATTGCAAGGTGCAATTCTGAAATTTTTTGCTTTTTCCTGCTCCTCTTAGCATGATAAACAAGATTCAAAGAGAGTGAGATGCCAGCTCCTTTCATTCAGTCAGTAGCTTCAATCATTTCTGGACGTTTTTCAATGGCAAAAATCATTGAATATTGTAAATGCACAAACAGTAATTTCTCCGCATTGCAAGGTGCAATTCTGAAATTTTTTGCTTTTTCCTGCTCCTCTTAGCATGATAAAGAAGATTCAAAGAGAATGAGATGCCAGCTCCTTTCATTCAGTCAGTAGCTTCAATCATTTCTGGTATATGAATAACATGATGTTTTTCAATGGCAAAAATCAATGAATATTGTAAATGCACAAACAGTAATTTCTCCGCATTGCAAGGTGCAATTCTGAAATTTTTTGCTTTTTCCTGCTCCTCTTAGCATGATAAAGAAGATTCAAAGAGAGTGAGATGCCAGCTCCTTTCATTCAGTCAGTAGCTTCAATCATTTCTGGACGTTTTTCAATGGCAAAAATCAATGAATATTGTAAATGCACAAACAGTAATTTCTCCGCATTGCAAGGTGCAATTCTGAAATTTTTTGCTTTTTCCTGCTCCTCTTAGCATGATAAACAAGATTCAAAGAGAGTGAGATGCCAGTTCCTTTCATTCAGTCAGTAGCTTCAATCATTTCTGGACGTTTTTCAATGGCAAAAATCAATGAATATTGTAAATGCACAAACAGTAATTTCTCCGCATTGCAAGGTGCAATTCTGAAATTTTTTGCTTTTTCCTGCTCCTCTTAGCATGATAAAAAAGATTCAAAGAGAGTGAGATGCCAGCTCCTTTCATTCAGTCAGTAGCTTCAAACATTTCTGGTATATGAATAACATGATGTTTTTCAATGGCAAAAATCAATGAATATTGTAGATGCACAAACAGTAATTTCTCCGCATTGCAAGGTGCAATTCTGAAATTTTTTGCTTTTTCCTGCTCCTCTTAGCATGATAAAGAAGATTCAAAGAGAATGAGATGCCAGCTCCTTTCATTCAGTCAGTAGCTTCAATCATTTCTGGACGTTTTTCAATGGCAAAAATCATTGAATATTGTAAATGCACAAACAGCAATTTCTCCGCATTGCAAGGTGCAATTCTGAATTTTTTTGCTTTTTCCTGCTCACCTTAGCATGATAAAGAAGATTCAAAGAGAGTGAGATGCCAGCTCCTTTCATTCAGTCAGTAGCTTCAATCATTTCTGGTATATGAATAACATGATGTTTTTCAATGGCAAAAATCAATGAATATTGTAAATGCACAAACAGTAATTTCTCCACATTGCAAGGTGCAATTCTGAAATTTTTTGCTTTTTCCTGCTCCTCTTAGCATGATAAAGAAGATTCAAAGAGAATGAGATGCCAGCTCCTTTCATTCAGTCAGTAGCTTCAATCATTTCTGGACGTTTTTCAATGGCAAAAATCAATGAATATTGTAAATGCACAAACAGTAATTTCTCCGCATTGCAAGGTGCAATTCTGAAATTTTTTGCTTTTTCCTGCTCCTCTTAGCATGATAAACAAGATTCAAAGAGAGTGAGATGCCAGCTCCTTTCATTCAGTCAGTAGCTTCAATCATTTCTGGACGTTTGTCAATGGCAAAAATCCATGAATATTGTAAATGCACAAACAGTAATTTCTCCGCATTGCAAGGTGCAATTCTGAAATTTTTTGCTTTTTCCTGCTCCTCTAAGCATGATAAAGAAGATTCAAAGAGAGTGAGATGCCAGCTCCTTTCCTTCAGTCAGTAGCTTCAAACATTTCTGGTATATGAATAACATGATGTTTTTCAATGGCAAAAATCAATGAATATTGTAAATGCACAAACAGTAATTTCTCCGCATTGCAAGGTGCAATTCTGAAATTTTTTGCTTTTTCCTGCTCCTCTTAGCATGATAAAGAAGATTCAAAGAGAGTGAGATGCCAGCTCCTTTCATTCAGTCAGTAGCTTCAATCATTTCTGGACGTTTTTCAATGGCAAAAATCATTGAATATTGTAAATGCACAAACAGTAATTTCTCCGCATTGCAAGGTGCAATTCTGAAATTTTTTGCTTTTTCCTGCTCCTCTTAGCATGATAAAGAAGATTCAAAGAGAGTGAGATGCCAGCTCCTTTCATTCAGTCAGTAGCTTCAATCATTTCTGGTATATGAATAACATGATGTTTTTCAATGGCAAAAATCAATGAATATTGTAAATGCACAAACAGTAATTTCTCCGCATTGCAAGGTGCAATTCTGAAATTTTTTGCTTTTTCCTGCTCCTCTTAGCATGATAAAGAAGATTCAAAGAGAGTGAGATGCCAGCTCCTTTCATTCAGTCAGTAGCTTCAATCATTTCTGGACGTTTTTCAATGGCAAAAATCATTGAATATTGTAAATGCACAAACAGTAATTTCTCCGCATTGCAAGGTGCAATTCTGAAATTTTTTGCTTTTTCCTGCTCCTCTTAGCATGATAAAGAAGATTCAAAGAGAGTGAGATGCCAGCTCCTTTCATTCAGTCAGTAGCTTCAATCATTTCTGGTATATGAATAACATGATGTTTTTCAATGGCAAAAATCAATGAATATTGTAAATGCACAAACAGTAATTTCTCCGCATTGCAAGGTGCAATTCTGAAATTTTTTGCTTTTTCCTGCTCCTCTTAGCATGATAAAGAAGATTCAAAGAGAGTGAGATGCCAGCTCCTTTCATTCAGTCAGTAGCTTCAATCATTTCTGGACGTTTTTCAATGGCAAAAATCAATGAATATTGTAAATGCACAAACAGTAATTTCTCCGCATTGCAAGGTGCAATTCTGAAATTTTTTGCTTTTTCCTGCTCCTCTTAGCATGATAAACAAGATTCAAAGAGAGTGAGATGCCAGCTCCTTTCATTCAGTCAGTAGCTTCAATCATTTCTGGACGTTTTTCAATGGCAAAAATCAATGAATATTGTAAATGCACAAACAGTAATTTCTCCGCATTGCAAGGTGCAATTCTGAAATTTTTTGCTTTTTTCTGCTCCTCTCAGCATGATAAAGAAGACTCAAAGAGAGTGAGATGCCAGCTCCTTTCATTCAGTCAGTAGCTTCAAACATTTCTGGTATATGAATAACATGATGTTTTTCAATGGCAAAAATCAATGAATATTGTAAATGCACAAACAGTAATTTCTCCGCATTGCAAGGTGCAATTCTGAAATTTTTTGCTTTTTCCTGCTCCTCTTAGCATGATAAAGAAGATTCAAAGAGAGTGAGATGCCAGCTCCTTTCATTCAGTCAGTAGCTTCAATCATTTCTGGACGTTTTTCAATGGCAAAAATCAATGAATATTGTAAATGCACAAACAGTAATTTCTCCGCATTGCAAGGTGCAATTCTGAAATTTTTTGCTTTTTCCTGATCCTCTTAGCATGATAAACAAGATTCAAAGAGAGTGAGATGCCAGCTCCTTTCATTCAGTCAGTAGCTTCAATCATTTCTGGACGTTTTTCAATGGCAAAAATCAATGAATATTGTAAATGCACAAACAGTAATTTCTCCGCATTGCAAGGTGCAATTCTGAAATTTTTTGCTTTTTCCTGCTCCTCTTAGCATGATAAAGAAGATTCAAAGAGAGTGAGATGCCAGCTCCTTTCATTCAGTCAGTAGCTACAATCATTTCTGGACGTTTTTCAATGGCAAAAATCAATGAATATTGTAAATGCACAAACAGTAATTTCTCCGCATTGCAAGGTGCAATTCTGAAATTTTTTGCTTTTTCCTGCTCCTCTTAGCATGATAAAGAAGATTCAAAGAGAGTGAGATGCCAGCTCCTTTCATTCAGTCAGTAGCTTCAAACATTTCTGGTATATGAATAACATGTTTTTCAATGGCAAAAATCAATGAATATTGTAAATGCACAAACAGTAGTTTCTCCGCATTGCAAGGTGCAATTCTGAAATTTTTTGCTTTTTCCTGCTCCTCTTAGCATGATAAAGAAGATTCAAAGAGAGTGAGATGCCAGCTCCTTTCATTCAGTCAGTAGCTTCAATCATTTCTGGACGTTTTTCAATGGCAAAAATCATTGAATATTGTAAATGCACAAACAGTAATTTCTCCGCATTGCAAGGTGCAATTCTGAAATTTTTTGCTTTTTCCTGCTCCTCTTAGCATGATAAAGAAGATTCAAAGAGAGTGAGATGCCAGCTCCTTTCATTCAGTCAGTAGCTTCAATCATTTCTGGAATATGAATAACATGATGTTTTTCAATGGCAAAAATCAATGAATATTGTAAATGCACAAACAGTAGTTTCTCCGCATTGCAAGGTGCAATTCTGAAATTTTTTGCTTTTTCCTGCTCCTCTTAGCATGATAAAGAAGATTCAAAGAGAGTGAGATGCCAGCTCCTTTCATTCAGTCAGTAGCTTCAATCATTTCTGGACGTTTTTCAATGGCAAAAATCATTGAATATTGTAAATGCACAAACAGTAATTTCTCCGCATTGCAAGGTGCAATTCTGAAATTTTTTGCTTTTTCCTGCTCCTCTTAGCATGATAAAGAAGATTCAAAGAGAGTGAGATGCCAGCTCCTTTCATTCAGTCAGTAGCTTCAATCATTTCTGGAATATGAATAACATGATGTTTTTCAATGGCAAAAATCAATGAATATTGTAAATGCACAAACAGTAATTTCTCCGCATTGCAAGGTGCAATTCTGAAATTTTTTGCTTTTTTCTGCTCCTCTTAGCATGATAAAGAAGATTCAAAGAGAGTGAGATGCCAGCTCCTTTCATTCAGTCAGTAGCTTCAATCATTTCTGGACGTTTTTCAATGGCAAAAATCAATGAATATTGTAAATGCACAAACAGTAATTTCTCCGCATTGCAAGGTGCAATTCTGAAATTTTTTGCTTTTTCCTGCTCCTCTTAGCATGATAAACAAGATTCAAAGAGAGTGAGATGCCAGCTCCTTTCATTCAGTCAGTAGCTTCAATCATTTCTGGACGTTTTTCAATGGCAAAAATCAATGAATATTGTAAATGCACAAACAGTAATTTCTCCGCATTGCAAGGTGCAATTCTGAAATTTTTTGCTTTTTCCTGCTCCTCTTAGCATGATAAAGAAGATTCAAAGAGAGTGAGATGCCAGCTCCTTTCATTCAGTCAGTAGCTACAATCATTTCTGGACGTTTTTCAATGGCAAAAATCAATGAATATTGTAAATGCACAAACAGTAATTTCTCCGCATTGCAAGGTGCAATTCTGAAATTTTTTGCTTTTTCCTGCTCCTCTTAGCATGATAAAGAAGATTCAAAGAGAGTGAGATGCCAGCTCCTTTCATTCAGTCAGTAGCTTCAAACATTTCTGGTATATGAATAACATGATGTTTTTCAATGGCAAAAATCAATGAATATTGTAAATGCACAAACAGTAATTTCTCCGCATTGCAAGGTGCAATTCTGAAATTTTTTGCTTTTTCCTGCTCCTCTTAGCATGATAAAGAAGATTCAAAGAGAGTGAGATGCCAGCTCCTTTCATTCAGTCAGTAGCTTCAATCATTTCTGGACGTTTTTCAATGGCAAAAATCATTGAATATTGTAAATGCACAAACAGTAATTTCTCCGCATTGCAAGGTGCAATTCTGAAATTTTTTGCTTTTTCCTGCTCCTCTTAGCATGATAAAGAAGATTCAAAGAGAGTGAGATGCCAGCTCCTTTCATTCAGTCAGTAGCTTCAATCATTTCTGGAATATGAATAACATGATGTTTTTCAATGGCAAAAATCAATGAATATTGTAAATGCACAAACAGTAATTTCTCCGCATTGCAAGGTGCAATTCTGAAATTTTTTGCTTTTTCCTGCTCCTCTTAGCATGATAAAGAAGATTCAAAGAGAGTGAGATGCCAGCTCCTTTCATTCAGTCAGTAGCTTCAATCATTTCTGGACGTTTTTCAATGGCAAAAATCATTGAATATTGTAAATGCACAAACAGTAATTTCTCCGCATTGCAAGGTGCAATTCTGAAATTTTTTGCTTTTTCCTGCTCCTCTTAGCATGATAAAGAAGATTCAAAGAGAGTGAGATGCCAGCTCCTTTCATTCAGTCAGTAGCTTCAATCATTTCTGGTATATGAATAACATGATGTTTTTCAATGGCAAAAATCAATGAATATTGTAAATGCACAAACAGTAATTTCTCCGCATTGCAAGGTGCAATTCTGAAATTTTTTGCTTTTTCCTGCTCCTCTTAGCATGATAAAGAAGATTCAAAGAGAGTGAGATGCCAGCTCCTTTCATTCAGTCAGTAGCTTCAATCATTTCTGGACGTTTTTCAATGGCAAAAATCAATGAATATTGTAAATGCACAAACAGTAATTTCTCCGCATTGCAAGGTGCAATTCTGAAATTTTTTGCTTTTTCCTGCTCCTCTTAGCGTGATAAACAAGATTCAAAGAGAGTGAGATGCCAGCTCTTTTCATTCAGTCAGTAGCTTCAATCATTTCTGGACGTTTTTCAATGGCAAAAATCAATGAATATTGTAAATGCACAAACAGTAATTTCTCCGCATTGCAAGGTGCAATTCTGAAATTTTTTGCTTTTTCCTGCTCCTCTTAGCATGATAAAGAAGATTCAAAGAGAGTGAGATGCCAGCTCCTTTCATTCAGTCAGTAGCTTCAAACATTTCTGGTATATGAATAACATGATGTTTTTCAATGGCAAAAATCAATGAATATTGTAAATGCACAAACAGTAATTTCTCCGCATTGCAAGGTGCAATTCTGAAATTTTTTGCTTTTTCCTGCTCCTCTTAGCATGATAAAGAAGATTCAAAGAGAGTGAGATGCCAGCTCCTTTCATTCAGTCAGTAGCTTCAATCATTTCTGGACATTTTTCAATGGCAAAAATCATTGAATATTGTAAATGCACAAACAGTAATTTCTCCGCATTGCAAGGTGCAATTCTGAAATTTTTTGCTTTTTCCTGCTCCTCTTAGCATGATAAAGAAGATTCAAAGAGAGTGAGATGCCAGCTCCTTTCATTCAGTCAGTAGCTTCAATCATTTCTGGAATATGAATAACATGATGTTTTTCAATGGCAAAAATCAATGAATATTGTAAATGCACAAACAGTAATTTCTCCGCATTGCAAGGTGCAATTCTGAAATTTTTTGCTTTTTCCTGCTCCTCTTAGCATGATAAAGAAGATTCAAAGAGAGTGAGATGCCAGCTCCTTTCATTCAGTCAGTAGCTTCAATCATTTCTGGTATATGAATAACATGATGTTTTTCAATGGCAAAAATCAATGAATATTGTAAATGCACAAACAGTAATTTCTCCGCATTGCAAGGTGCAATTCTGAAATTTTTTGCTTTTTCCTGCTCCTCTTAGCATGATAAAGAAGATTCAAAGAGAGTGAGATGCCAGCTCCTTTCATTCAGTCAGTAGCTTCAATCATTTCTGGACGTTTTTCAATGGCAAAAATCAATGAATATTGTAAATGCACAAACAGTAATTTCTCCGCATTGCAAGGTGCAATTCTGAAATTTTTTGCTTTTTCCTGCTCCTCTTAGCATGATAAAGAAGATTCAAAGAGAGTGAGATGCCAGCTCCTTTCATTCAGTCAGTAGCTTCAATCATTTCTGGACGTTTTTCAATGGCAAAAATCAATGAATATTGTAAATGCACAAACAGTAATTTCTCCGCATTGCAAGGTGCAATTCTGAAATTTTTTGCTTTTTCCTGCTCCTCTTAGCATGATAAAGAAGATTCAAAGAGAGTGAGATGCCAGCTCCTTTCATTCAGTCAGTAGCTTCAATCATTTCTGGACGTTTTTCAATGGCAAAAATAAATGAATATTGTAAATGCACAAACAGTAATTTCTCCGCATTGCAAGGTGCAATTCTGAAATTTTTTGCTTTTTCCTGCTCCTCTTAGCATGATAAAGAAGATTCAAAGAGAGTGAGATGCCAGCTCCTTTCATTCAGTCAGTAGCTTCAAACATTTCTGGTATATGAATAACATGATGTTTTTCAATGGCAAAAATCAATGAATATTGTAAATGCACAAACAGTAATTTCTCCGCATTGCAAGGTGCAATTCTGAAATTTTTTGCTTTTTCCTGCTCCTCTTAGCATGATAAAGAAGATTCAAAGAGAGTGAGATGCCAGCTCCTTTCATTCAGTCAGTAGCTTCAAACATTTCTGGTATATGAATAACATGATGTTTTTCAATGGCAAAAATCAATGAATATTGTAAATGCACAAACAGTAATTTCTCCGCATTGCAAGGTGCAATTCTGAAATTTTTTGCTTTTTCCTGCTCCTCTTAGCATGATAAAGAAGATTCAAAGAGAGTGAGATGCCAGCTCCTTTCATTCAGTCAGTAGCTTCAATCATTTCTGGACGTTTTTCAATGGCAAAAATCATTGAATATTGTAAATGCACAAACAGTAATTTCTCCGCATTGCAAGGTGCTATTCTGAAATTTTTTGCTTTTTCCTGCTCCTCTTAGCATGATAAAGAAGATTCAAAGAGAGTGAGATGCCAGCTCCTTTCATTCAGTCAGTAGCTTCAATCATTTCTGGAATATGAATAACATGATGTTTTTCAATGGCAAAAATCAATGAATATTGTAAATGCACAAACAGTAATTTCTCCGCATTGCAAGGTGCAATTCTGAAATTTTTTGCTTTTTCCTGCTCCTCTTAGCATGATAAAGAAGATTCAAAGAGAGTGAGATGCCAGCTCCTTTCATTCAGTCAGTAGCTTCAATCATTTCTGCACGTTTTTCAATTGCAAAAATCATTGAATATTGTAAATGCACAAACAGTAATTTCTCCGCATTGCAAGGTGCAATTCTGAAATTTTTTGCTTTTTCCTGCTCCTCTTAGCATGATAAAGAAGATTCAAAGAGAGTGAGATGCCAGCTCCTTTCATTCAGTCAGTAGCTTCAATCATTTCTGGTATATGAATAACATGATGTTTTTCAATGGCAAAAATCAATGAATATTGTAAATGCACAAACAGTAATTTCTCCGCATTGCAAGGTGCAATTCTGAAATTTTTTGCTTTTTCCTGCTCCTCTTAGCATGATAAAGAAGATTCAAAGAGAGTGAGATGCCAGCTCCTTTCATTCAGTCAGTAGCTTCAATCATTTCTGGACGTTTTTCAATGGCAAAAATCAATGAATATTGTAAATGCACAAACAGTAATTTCTCCGCATTGCAAGGTGCAATTCTGAAATTTTTTGCTTTTTCCTGCTCCTCTTAGCGTGATAAACAAGATTCAAAGAGAGTGAGATGCCAGCTCTTTTCATTCAGTCAGTAGCTTCAATCATTTCTGGACGTTTTTCAATGGCAAAAATCAATGAATATTGTAAATGCACAAACAGTAATTTCTCCGCATTGCAAGGTGCAATTCTGAAATTTTTTGCTTTTTCCTGCTCCTCTTAGCATGATAAAGAAGATTCAAAGAGAGTGAGATGCCAGCTCCTTTCATTCAGTCAGTAGCTTCAAACATTTCTGGTATATGAATAACATGATGTTTTTCAATGGCAAAAATCAATGAATATTGTAAAAGCACAAACAGTAATTTCTCCGCATTGCAAGGTGCAATTCTGAAATTTTTTGCTTTTTCCTGCTCCTCTTAGCATGATAAAGAAGATTCAAAGAGAGTGAGATGCCAGCTCCTTTCATTCAGTCAGTAGCTTCAATCATTTCTGGACGTTTTTCAATGGCAAAAATCATTGAATATTGTAAATGCACAAACAGTAATTTCTCCGCATTGCAAGGTGCAATTCTGAAATTTTTTGCTTTTTCCTGCTCCTCTTAGCATGATAAATAAGATTCAAAGAGAGTGAGATGCCAGCTCCTTTCTTTCAGTCAGTAGCTTCAATCATTTCTGGAATATGAATAACATGATGTTTTTCAATGGCAAAAATCAATGAATATTGTAAATGCACAAACAGTAATTTCTCCGCATTGCAAGGTGCAATTCTGAAATTTTTTGCTTTTTCCTGCTCCTCTTAGCATGATAAAGAAGATTCAAAGAGAGTGAGATGCCAGCTCCTTTCATTCAGTCAGTAGCTTCAATCATTTCTGGACGTTTTTCAATGGCAAAAATCAATGAATATTGTAAATGCACAAACAGTAATTTCTCCGCATTGCAAGGTGCAATTCTGAAATTTTTTGCTTTTTCCTGCTCCTCTTAGCATGATAAAGAAGATTCAAAGAGAGTGAGATGCCAGCTCCTTTCATTCAGTCAGTAGCTTCAATCATTTCTGGACGTTTTTCAATGGCAAAAATCAATGAATATTGTAAATGCACAAACAGTAATTTCTCCGCATTGCAAGGTGCAATTCTGAAATTTTTTGCTTTTTCCTGCTCCTCTTAGCATGATAAACAAGATTCAAAGAGAGTGAGATGCCAGCTCCTTTCATTCAGTCAGTAGCTTCAATCATTTCTGGACGTTTTTCAATGGCAAAAATAAATGAATATTGTAAATGCACAAACAGTAATTTCTCCGCATTGCAAGGTGCAATTCTGAAATTTTTTGCTTTTTCCTGCTCCTCTTAGCATGATAAAGAAGATTCAAAGAGAGTGAGATGCCAGCTCCTTTCATTCAGTCAGTAGCTTCAAACATTTCTGGTATATGAATAACATGATGTTTTTCAATGGCAAAAATCAATGAATATTGTAAATGCACAAACAGTAATTTCTCCGCATTGCAAGGTGCAATTCTGAAATTTTTTGCTTTTTCCTGCTCCTCTTAGCATGATAAAGAAGATTCAAAGAGAGTGAGATGCCAGCTCCTTTCATTCAGTCAGTAGCTTCAATCATTTCTGGTATATGAATAACATGATGTTTTTCAATGGCAAAAATCAATGAATATTGTAAATGCACAAACAGTAATTTCTCCGCATTGCAAGGTGCAATTCTGAAATTTTTTGCTTTTTCCTGCTCCTCTTAGCATGGTAAAGAAGATTCAAAGAGAGTGAGATGCCAGCTCCTTTCATTCAGTCAGTAGCTTCAATCATTTCTGGACGTTTTTCAATGGCAAAAATCATTGAATATTGTAAATGCACAAACAGTAATTTCTCCGCATTGCAAGGTGCAATTCTGAAATTTTTGCTTTTTCCTGCTCCTCTTAGCATGATAAACAAGATTCAAAGAGAGTGAGATGCCAGCTCCTTTCATTCAGTCAGTAGCTTCAATCATTTCTGGACGTTTTTCAATGGCAAAAATCAATGAATATTGTAAATGCACAAACAGTAATTTCTCCGCATTGCAAGGTGCAATTCTGAAATTTTTTGCTTTTTCCTGCTCCTCTTAGCATGATAAAGAAGATTCAAAGAGAGTGAGATGCCAGCTCCTTTCATTCAGTCAGTAGCTTCAATCATTTCTGGACGTTTTTCAATGGCAAAAATCAATGAATATTGTAAATGCACAAACAGTAATTTCTCCGCATTGCAAGGTGCAATTCTGAAATTTTTTGCTTTTTCCTGCTCCTCTTAGCATGATAAAGAAGATTCAAAGAGAATGAGATGCCAGCTCCTTTCATTCAGTCAGTAGCTTCAATCATTTCTGGTATATGAATAACATGATGTTTTTCAATGGCAAAAATCAATGAATATTGTAAATGCACAAACAGTAATTTCTCCGCATTGCAAGGTGCAATTCTGAAATTTTTTGCTTTTTCCTGCTCCTCTTAGCATGATAAAGAAGATTCAAAGAGAGTGAGATGCCAGCTCCTTTCATTCAGTCAGTAGCTTCAATCATTTCTGGACGTTTTTCAATGGCAAAAATCAATGAATATTGTTAATGCACAAACAGTAATTTCTCCGCATTGCAAGGTGCAATTCTGAAATTTTTTGCTTTTTCCTGCTCCTCTTAGCATGATAAACAAGATTCAAAGAGAGTGAGATGCCAGCTCCTTTCATTCAGTCAGTAGCTTCAATCATTTCTGGACGTTTTTCAATGGCAAAAATAAATGAATATTGTAAATGCACAAACAGTAATTTCTCCGCATTGCAAGGTGCAATTCTGAAATTTTTTGCTTTTTCCTGCTCCTCTTAGCATGATAAAGAAGATTCAAAGAGAGTGAGATGCCAGCTCCTTTCATTCAGTCAGTAGCTTCAAACATTTCTGGTATATGAATAACATGATGTTTTTCAATGGCAAAAATCAATGAATATTGTAAATGCACAAACAGTAATTTCTCCGCATTGCAAGGTGCAATTCTGAAATTTTTTGCTTTTTCCTGCTCCTCTTAGCATGATAAAGAAGATTCAAAGAGAGTGAGATGCCAGCTCCTTTCATTCAGTCAGTAGCTTCAATCATTTCTGGTATATGAATAACATGATGTTTTTCAATGGCAAAAATCAATGAATATTGTAAATGCACAAACAGTAATTTCTCCGCATTGCAAGGTGCAATTCTGAAATTTTTTGCTTTTTCCTGCTCCTCTTAGCATGGTAAAGAAGATTCAAAGAGAGTGAGATGCCAGCTCCTTTCATTCAGTCAGTAGCTTCAATCATTTCTGGACGTTTTTCAATGGCAAAAATCATTGAATATTGTAAATGCACAAACAGTAATTTCTCCGCATTGCAAGGTGCAATTCTGAAATTTTTGCTTTTTCCTGCTCCTCTTAGCATGATAAACAAGATTCAAAGAGAGTGAGATGCCAGCTCCTTTCATTCAGTCAGTAGCTTCAATCATTTCTGGACGTTTTTCAATGGCAAAAATCAATGAATATTGTAAATGCACAAACAGTAATTTCTCCGCATTGCAAGGTGCAATTCTGAAATTTTTTGCTTTTTCCTGCTCCTCTTAGCATGATAAAGAAGATTCAAAGAGAGTGAGATGCCAGCTCCTTTCATTCAGTCAGTAGCTTCAATCATTTCTGGACGTTTTTCAATGGCAAAAATCATTGAATATTGTAAATGCACAAACAGTAATTTCTCCGCATTGCAAGGTGCAATTCTGAAATTTTTTGCTTTTTCCTGCTCCTCTTAGCATGATAAAGAAGATTCAAAGAGAGTGAGATGCCAGCTCCTTTCATTCAGTCAGTAGCTTCAATCATTTCTGGAATATGAATAACATGATGTTTTTCAATGGCAAAAATCAATGAATATTGTAAATGCACAAACAGTAATTTCTCCGCATTGCAAGGTGCAATTCTGAAATTTTTTGCTTTTTCCTGCTCCTCTTAGCATGATAAAGAAGATTCAAAGAGAGTGAGATGCCAGCTCCTTTCATTCAGTCAGTAGCTTCAATCATTTCTGGACGTTTTTCAATGGCAAAAATCATTGAATATTGTAAATGCACAAACAGTAATTTCTCCGCATTGCAAGGTGCAATTCTGAAATTTTTTGCTTTTTCCTGCTCCTCTTAGCATGATAAAGAAGATTCAAAGAGAGTGAGATGCCAGCTCCTTTCATTCAGTCAGTAGCTTCAATCATTTCTGGAATATGAATAACATGATGTTTTTCAATGGCAAAAATCAATGAATATTGTAAATGCACAAACAGTAATTTCTCCGCATTGCAAGGTGCAATTCTGAAATTTTTTGCTTTTTCCTGCTCCTCTTAGCATGATAAAGAAGATTCAAAGAGAGTGAGATGCCAGCTCCTTTCATTCAGTCAGTAGCTTCAATCATTTCTGCACGTTTTTCAATGGCAAAAATCATTGAATATTGTAAATGCACAAACAGTAATTTCTCCGCATTGCAAGGTGCAATTCTGAAATTTTTTGCTTTTTCCTGCTCCTCTTAGCATGATAAAGAAGATTCAAAGAGAGTGAGATGCCAGCTCCTTTCATTCAGTCAGTAGCTTCAATCATTTCTGGTATATGAATAACATGATGTTTTTCAATGGCAAAAATCAATGAATATTGTAAATGCACAAACAGTAATTTCTCCGCATTGCAAGGTGCAATTCTGAAATTTTTTGCTTTTTCCTGCTCCTCTTAGCATGATAAAGAAGATTCAAAGAGAGTGAGATGCCAGCTCCTTTCATTCAGTCAGTAGCTTCAATCATTTCTGGACGTTTTTCAATGGCAAAAATCAATGAATATTGTAAATGCACAAACAGTAATTTCTCCGCATTGCAAGGTGCAATTCTGAAATTTTTTGCTTTTTCCTGCTCCTCTTAGCGTGATAAACAAGATTCAAAGAGAGTGAGATGCCAGCTCTTTTCATTCAGTCAGTAGCTTCAATCATTTCTGGACGTTTTTCAATGGCAAAAATCAATGAATATTGTAAATGCACAAACAGTAATTTCTCCGCATTGCAAGGTGCAATTCTGAAATTTTTTGCTTTTTCCTGCTCCTCTTAGCATGATAAAGAAGATTCAAAGAGAGTGAGATGCCAGCTCCTTTCATTCAGTCAGTAGCTTCAATCATTTCTGGTATATGAATAACATGATGTTTTTCAATGGCAAAAATCAATGAATATTGTAAATGCACAAACAGTAATTTCTCCGCATTGCAAGGTGCAATTCTGAAATTTTTTGCTTTTTCCTGCTCCTCTTAGCATGGTAAAGAAGATTCAAAGAGAGTGAGATGCCAGCTCCTTTCATTCAGTCAGTAGCTTCAATCATTTCTGGACGTTTTTCAATGGCAAAAATCATTGAATATTGTAAATGCACAAACAGTAATTTCTCCGCATTGCAAGGTGCAATTCTGAAATTTTTGCTTTTTCCTGCTCCTCTTAGCATGATAAACAAGATTCAAAGAGAGTGAGATGCCAGCTCCTTTCATTCAGTCAGTAGCTTCAATCATTTCTGGACGTTTTTCAATGGCAAAAATCAATGAATATTGTAAATGCACAAACAGTAATTTCTCCGCATTGCAAGGTGCAATTCTGAAATTTTTTGCTTTTTCCTGCTCCTCTTAGCATGATAAAGAAGATTCAAAGAGAGTGAGATGCCAGCTCCTTTCATTCAGTCAGTAGCTTCAATCATTTCTGGACGTTTTTCAATGGCAAAAATCAATGAATATTGTAAATGCACAAACAGTAATTTCTCCGCATTGCAAGGTGCAATTCTGAAATTTTTTGCTTTTTCCTGCTTCTCTTAGCATGATAAAGAAGATTCAAAGAGAGTGAGATGCCAGCTCCTTTCATTCAGTCAGTAGCTTCAATCATTTCTGGTATATGAATAACATGATGTTTTTCAATGGCAAAAATCAATGAATATTGTAAATGCACAAACAGTAATTTCTCCGCATTGCAAGGTGCAATTCTGAAATTTTTTGCTTTTTCCTGCTCCTCTTAGCATGGTAAAGAAGATTCAAAGAGAGTGAGATGCCAGCTCCTTTCATTCAGTCAGTAGCTTCAATCATTTCTGGACGTTTTTCAATGGCAAAAATCATTGAATATTGTAAATGCACAAACAGTAATTTCTCCGCATTGCAAGGTGCAATTCTGAAATTTTTGCTTTTTCCTGCTCCTCTTAGCATGATAAACAAGATTCAAAGAGAGTGAGATGCCAGCTCCTTTCATTCAGTCAGTAGCTTCAATCATTTCTGGACGTTTTTCAATGGCAAAAATCAATGAATATTGTAAATGCACAAACAGTAATTTCTCCGCATTGCAAGGTGCAATTCTGAAATTTTTTGCTTTTTCCTGCTCCTCTTAGCATGATAAAGAAGATTCAAAGAGAGTGAGATGCCAGCTCCTTTCATTCAGTCAGTAGCTTCAATCATTTCTGGACGTTTTTCAATGGCAAAAATCAATGAATATTGTAAATGCACAAACAGTAATTTCTCCGCATTGCAAGGTGCAATTCTGAAATTTTTTGCTTTTTCCTGCTCCTCTTAGCATGATAAAGAAGATTCAAAGAGAGTGAGATGCCAGCTCCTTTCATTCAGTCAGTAGCTTCAATCATTTCTGGAATATGAATAACATGATGTTTTTCAATGGCAAAAATCAATGAATATTGTAAATGCACAAACAGTAATTTCTCCGCATTGCAAGGTGCAATTCTGAAATTTTTTGCTTTTTCCTGCTCCTCTTAGCATGATAAAGAAGATTCAAAGAGAGTGAGATGCCAGCTCCTTTCATTCAGTCAGTAGCTTCAATCATTTCTGCACGTTTTTCAATGGCAAAAATCATTGAATATTGTAAATGCACAAACAGTAATTTCTCCGCATTGCAAGGTGCAATTCTGAAATTTTTTGCTTTTTCCTGCTCCTCTTAGCATGATAAAGAAGATTCAAAGTGAGTGAGATGCCAGCTCCTTTCATTCAGTCAGTAGCTTCAATCATTTCTGGTATATGAATAACATGATGTTTTTCAATGGCAAAAATCAATGAATATTGTAAATGCACAAACAGTAATTTCTCCGCATTGCAAGGTGCAATTCTGAAATTTTTTGCTTTTTCCTGCTCCTCTTAGCATGGTAAAGAAGATTCAAAGAGAGTGAGATGCCAGCTCCTTTCATTCAGTCAGTAGCTTCAATCATTTCTGGACGTTTTTCAATGGCAAAAATCATTGAATATTGTAAATGCACAAACAGTAATTTCTCCGCATTGCAAGGTGCAATTCTGAAATTTTTGCTTTTTCCTGCTCCTCTTAGCATGATAAACAAGATTCAAAGAGAGTGAGATGCCAGCTCCTTTCATTCAGTCAGTAGCTTCAATCATTTCTGGACGTTTTTCAATGGCAAAAATCAATGAATATTGTAAATGCACAAACAGTAATTTCTCCGCATTGCAAGGTGCAATTCTGAAATTTTTTGCTTTTTCCTGCTCCTCTTAGCATGATAAAGAAGATTCAAAGAGAGTGAGATGCCAGCTCCTTTCATTCAGTCAGTAGCTTCAATCATTTCTGGACGTTTTTCAATGGCAAAAATCAATGAATATTGTAAATGCACAAACAGTAATTTCTCCGCATTGCAAGGTGCAATTCTGAAATTTTTTGCTTTTTCCTGCTCCTCTTAGCATGATAAAGAAGATTCAAAGAGAGTGAGATGCCAGCTCCTTTCATTCAGTCAGTAGCTTCAATCATTTCTGGAATATGAATAACATGATGTTTTTCAATGGCAAAAATCAATGAATATTGTAAATGCACAAACAGTAATTTCTCCGCATTGCAAGGTGCAATTCTGAAATTTTTTGCTTTTTCCTGCTCCTCTTAGCATGATAAAGAAGATTCAAAGAGAGTGAGATGCCAGCTCCTTTCATTCAGTCAGTAGCTTCAATCATTTCTGCACGTTTTTCAATGGCAAAAATCATTGAATATTGTAAATGCACAAACAGTAATTTCTCCGCATTGCAAGGTGCAATTCTGAAATTTTTTGCTTTTTCCTGCTCCTCTTAGCATGATAAAGAAGATTCAAAGTGAGTGAGATGCCAGCTCCTTTCATTCAGTCAGTAGCTTCAATCATTTCTGGTATATGAATAACATGATGTTTTTCAATGGCAAAAATCAATGAATATTGTAAATGCACAAACAGTAATTTCTCCGCATTGCAAGGTGCAATTCTGAAATTTTTTGCTTTTTCCTGCTCCTCTTAGCATGATAAAGAAGATTCAAAGAGAGTGAGATGCCAGCTCCTTTCATTCAGTCAGTAGCTTCAATCATTTCTGGACGTTTTTCAATGGCAAAAATCAATGAATATTGTAAATGCACAAACAGTAATTTCTCCGCATTGCAAGGTGCAATTCTGAAATTTTTTGCTTTTTCCTGCTCCTCTTAGCGTGATAAACAAGATTCAAAGAGAGTGAGATGCCAGCTCTTTTCATTCAGTCAGTAGCTTCAATCATTTCTGGACGTTTTTCAATGGCAAAAATCAATGAATATTGTAAATGCACAAACAGTAATTTCTCCGCATTGCAAGGTGCAATTCTGAAATTTTTTGCTTTTTCCTGCTCCTCTTAGCATGATAAAGAAGATTCAAAGAGAGTGAGATGCCAGCTCCTTTCATTCAGTCAGTAGCTTCAAACATTTCTGGTATATGAATAACATGATGTTTTTCAATGGCAAAAATCAATGAATATTGTAAAAGCACAAACAGTAATTTCTCCGCATTGCAAGGTGCAATTCTGAAATTTTTTGCTTTTTCCTGCTCCTCTTAGCATGATAAAGAAGACTCAAAGAGAGTGAGATGCCAGCTCCTTTCATTCAGTCAGTAGCTTCAATCATTTCTGGAATATGAATAACATGATGTTTTTCAATGGCAAAAATCAATGAATATTGTAAATGCACAAACAGTAATTTCTCCGCATTGCAAGGTGCAATTCTGAAATTTTTTGCTTTTTCCTGCTCCTCTTAGCATGATAAAGAAGATTCAAAGAGAGTGAGATGCCAGCTCCTTTCATTCAGTCAGTAGCTTCAATCATTTCTGGACGTTTTTCAATGGCAAAAATCAATGAATATTGTAAATGCACAAACAGTAATTTCTCCGCATTGCAAGGTGCAATTCTGAAATTTTTTGCTTTTTCCTGCTCCTCTTAGCATGATAAAGAAGATTCAAAGAGAGTGAGATGCCAGCTCCTTTCATTCAGTCAGTAGCTTCAATCATTTCTGGACGTTTTTCAATGGCAAAAATCAATGAATATTGTAAATGCACAAACAGTAATTTCTCCGCATTGCAAGGTGCAATTCTGAAATTTTTTGCTTTTTCCTGCTCCTCTTAGCATGATAAACAAGATTCAAAGAGAGTGAGATGCCAGCTCCTTTCATTCAGTCAGTAGCTTCAATCATTTCTGGACGTTTTTCAATGGCAAAAATAAATGAATATTGTAAATGCACAAACAGTAATTTCTCCGCATTGCAAGGTGCAATTCTGAAATTTTTTGCTTTTTCCTGCTCCTCTTAGCATGATAAAGAAGATTCAAAGAGAGTGAGATGCCAGCTCCTTTCATTCAGTCAGTAGCTTCAAACATTTCTGGTATATGAATAACATGATGTTTTTCAATGGCAAAAATCAATGAATATTGTAAATGCACAAACAGTAATTTCTCCGCATTGCAAGGTGCAATTCTGAAATTTTTTGCTTTTTCCTGCTCCTCTTAGCATGATAAAGAAGATTCAAAGAGAGTGAGATGCCAGCTCCTTTCATTCAGTCAGTAGCTTCAATCATTTCTGGTATATGAATAACATGATGTTTTTCAATGGCAAAAATCAATGAATATTGTAAATGCACAAACAGTAATTTCTCCGCATTGCAAGGTGCAATTCTGAAATTTTTTGCTTTTTCCTGCTCCTCTTAGCATGGTAAAGAAGATTCAAAGAGAGTGAGATGCCAGCTCCTTTCATTCAGTCAGTAGCTTCAATCATTTCTGGACGTTTTTCAATGGCAAAAATCATTGAATATTGTAAATGCACAAACAGTAATTTCTCCGCATTGCAAGGTGCAATTCTGAAATTTTTGCTTTTTCCTGCTCCTCTTAGCATGATAAACAAGATTCAAAGAGAGTGAGATGCCAGCTCCTTTCATTCAGTCAGTAGCTTCAATCATTTCTGGACGTTTTTCAATGGCAAAAATCAATGAATATTGTAAATGCACAAACAGTAATTTCTCCGCATTGCAAGGTGCAATTCTGAAATTTTTTGCTTTTTCCTGCTCCTCTTAGCATGATAAAGAAGATTCAAAGAGAGTGAGATGCCAGCTCCTTTCATTCAGTCAGTAGCTTCAATCATTTCTGGACGTTTTTCAATGGCAAAAATCAATGAATATTGTAAATGCACAAACAGTAATTTCTCCGCATTGCAAGGTGCAATTCTGAAATTTTTTGCTTTTTCCTGCTCCTCTTAGCATGATAAAGAAGATTCAAAGAGAATGAGATGCCAGCTCCTTTCATTCAGTCAGTAGCTTCAATCATTTCTGGTATATGAATAACATGATGTTTTTCAATGGCAAAAATCAATGAATATTGTAAATGCACAAACAGTAATTTCTCCGCATTGCAAGGTGCAATTCTGAAATTTTTTGCTTTTTCCTGCTCCTCTTAGCATGATAAAGAAGATTCAAAGAGAGTGAGATGCCAGCTCCTTTCATTCAGTCAGTAGCTTCAATCATTTCTGGACGTTTTTCAATGGCAAAAATCAATGAATATTGTAAATGCACAAACAGTAATTTCTCCGCATTGCAAGGTGCAATTCTGAAATTTTTTGCTTTTTCCTGCTCCTCTTAGCATGATAAACAAGATTCAAAGAGAGTGAGATGCCAGCTCCTTTCATTCAGTCAGTAGCTTCAATCATTTCTGGACGTTTTTCAATGGCAAAAATCAATGAATATTGTAAATGCACAAACAGTAATTTCTCCGCATTGCAAGGTGCAATTCTGAAATTTTTTGCTTTTTCCTGCTCCTCTTAGCATGATAAAAAAGATTCAAAGAGAGTGAGATGCCAGCTCCTTTCATTCAGTCAGTAGCTTCAAACATTTCTGGTATATGAATAACATGATGTTTTTCAATGGCAAAAATCAATGAATATTGTAGATGCACAAACAGTAATTTCTCCGCATTGCAAGGTGCAATTCTGAAATTTTTTGCTTTTTCCTGCTCCTCTTAGCATGATAAAGAAGATTCAAAGAGAGTGAGATGCCAGCTCCTTTCATTCAGTCAGTAGCTTCAATCATTTCTGGACGTTTTTCAATGGCAAAAATCATTGAATATTGTAAATGCACAAACAGTAATTTCTCCGCATTGCAAGGTGCAATTCTGAAATTTTTTGCTTTTTCCTGCTCATCTTAGCATGATAAAGAAGATTCAAAGAGAGTGAGATGCCAGCTCCTTTCATTCAGTCAGTAGCTTCAATCATTTCTGGTATATGAATAACATGATGTTTTTCAATGGCAAAAATCAATGAATATTGTAAATGCACAAACAGTAATTTCTCCGCATTGCAAGGTGCAATTCTGAAATTTTTTGCTTTTTCCTGCTCCTCTTAGCATGATAAAGAAGATTCAAAGAGAATGAGATGCCAGCTCCTTTCATTCAGTCAGTAGCTTCAATCATTTCTGGACGTTTTTCAATGGCAAAAATCAATGAATATTGTAAATGCACAAACAGTAATTTCTCCGCATTGCAAGGTGCAATTCTGAAATTTTTTGCTTTTTCCTGCTCCTCTTAGCATGATAAACAAGATTCAAAGAGAGTGAGATGCCAGCTCCTTTCATTCAGTCAGTAGCTTCAATCATTTCTGGACGTTTTTCAATGGCAAAAATCAATGAATATTGTAAATGCACAAACAGTAATTTCTCCGCATTGCAAGGTGCAATTCTGAAATTTTTTGCTTTTTCCTGCTCCTCTAAGCATGATAAAGAAGATTCAAAGAGAGTGAGATGCCAGCTCCTTTCCTTCAGTCAGTAGCTTCAAACATTTCTGGTATATGAATAACATGATGTTTTTCAATGGCAAAAATCAATGAATATTGTAAATGCACAAACAGTAATTTCTCCGCATTGCAAGGTGCAATTCTGAAATTTTTTGCTTTTTCCTGCTCCTCTTAGCATGATAAAGAAGATTCAAAGAGAGTGAGATGCCAGCTCCTTTCATTCAGTCAGTAGCTTCAATCATTTCTGGACGTTTTTCAATGGCAAAAATCAATGAATATTGTAAATGCACAAACAGTAATTTCTCCACATTGCAAGGTGCAATTCTGAAATTTTTTGCTTTTTCCTGCTCCTCTTAGCATGATAAAGAAGAATCAAAGAGAGTGAAATGCCAGCTCCTTTCATTCAGTCAGTAGCTTCAATCATTTCTGGACGTTTTTCAGTGGCAAAAATCAATGAATATTGTAAATGCACAGACAGTAATTTCTCCGCATTGCAAGGTGCAATTCTGAAATTTTTTGCTTTTTCCTGCTCCTCTTAGCATGATAAAGAAGATTCAAAGAGAGTGAGATGCCAGCTCCTTTCATTCAGTCAGTAGCTTCAAACATTTCTGGTATATGAATAACATGATGTTTTTCAATGGCAAAAATCAATGAATATTGTAAATGCACAAACAGTAATTTCTCCGCATTGCAAGGTGCAATTCTGAAATTTTTTGCTTTTTCCTGCTCCTCTTAGCATGGTAAAGAAGATTCAAAGAGAGTGAGATGCCAGCTCCTTTCATTCAGTCAGTAGCTTCAATCATTTCTGGACGTTTTTCAATGGCAAAAATCATTGAATATTGTAAATGCACAAACAGTAATTTCTCCGCATTGCAAGGTGCAATTCTGAAATTTTTGCTTTTTCCTGCTCCTCTTAGCATGATAAACAAGATTCAAAGAGAGTGAGATGCCAGCTCCTTTCATTCAGTCAGTAGCTTCAATCATTTCTGGACGTTTTTCAATGGCAAAAATCAATGAATATTGTAAATGCACAAACAGTAATTTCTCCGCATTGCAAGGTGCAATTCTGAAATTTTTTGCTTTTTCCTGCTCCTCTTAGCATGATAAAGAAGATTCAAAGAGAGTGAGATGCCAGCTCCTTTCATTCAGTCAGTAGCTTCAATCATTTCTGGACGTTTTTCAATGGCAAAAATCAATGAATATTGTAAATGCACAAACAGTAATTTCTCCGCATTGCAAGGTGCAATTCTGAAATTTTTTGCTTTTTCCTGCTCCTCTTAGCATGATAAACAAGATTCAAAGAGAGTGAGATGCCAGCTCCTTTCATTCAGTCAGTAGCTTCAATCATTTCTGGACGTTTTTCAATGGCAAAAATCAATGAATATTGTAAATGCACAAACAGTAATTTCTCCGCATTGCAAGGTGCAATTCTGAAATGTTTTGCTTTTTCCTGCTCCTCTTAGCATGATAAAGAAGATTCAAAGAGAGTGAGATGCCAGCTCCTTTCATTCAGTCAGTAGCTTCAATCATTTCTGGACGTTTTTCAATGGCAAAAATCAATGAATATTGTAAATGCACAAACAGTAATTTCTCCGCATTGCAAGGTGCAATTCTGAAATTTTTTGCTTTTTCCTGCTCCTCTTAGCATGATAAAGAAGATTCAAAGAGAGTGAGATGCCAGCTCTTTTCATTCAGTCAGTAGCTTCAATCATTTCTGGACGTTTTTCAATGGCAAAAATCAATGAATATTGTAAATGCACAAACAGTAATTTCTCCGCATTGCAAGGTGCAATTCTGAAATTTTTTGCTTTTTCCTGCTCCTCTTAGCATGATAAAGAAGATTCAAAGAGAGTGAGATGCCAGCTCCTTTCATTCAGTCAGTAGCTTCAATCATTTCTGGACGTTTTTCAATGGCAAAAATCAATGAATATTGTAAATGCACAAACAGTAATTTCTCCGCATTGCAAGGTGCAATTCTGAAATTTTTTGCTTTTTCCTGCTCCTCTTAGCATGATAAACAAGATTCAAAGAGAGTGAGATGCCAGCTCCTTTCATTCAGTCAGTAGCTTCAATCATTTCTGGACGTTTTTCAATGGCAAAAATCATTGAATATTGTAAATGCACAAACAGTAATTTCTCCGCATTGCAAGGTGCAATTCTGAAATTTTTTGCTTTTTCCTGCTCCTCTTAGCATGATAAAGAAGATTCAAAGAGAGTGAGATGCCAGCTCCTTTCATTCAGTCAGTAGCTTCAATCATTTCTGGTATATGAATAACATGATGTTTTTCAATGGCAAAAATCAATGAATATTGTAAATGCACAAACAGTAATTTCTCCGCATTGCAAGGTGCAATTCTGAAATTTTTTGCTTTTTCCTGCTCCTCTTAGCATGATAAAGAAGATTCAAAGAGAGTGAGATGCCAGCTCCTTTCATTCAGTCAGTAGCTTCAATCATTTCTGGACGTTTTTCAATGGCAAAAATCAATGAATATTGTAAATGCACAAACAGTAATTTCTCCGCATTGCAAGGTGCAATTCTGAAATTTTTTGCTTTTTCCTGCTCCTCTTAGCATGATAAACAAGATTCAAAGAGAGTGAGATGCCAGTTCCTTTCATTCAGTCAGTAGCTTCAATCATTTCTGGACGTTTTTCAATGGCAAAAATCAATGAATATTGTAAATGCACAAACAGTAATTTCTCCGCATTGCAAGGTGCAATTCTGAAATTTTTTGCTTTTTCCTGCTCCTCTTAGCATGATAAAAAAGATTCAAAGAGAGTGAGATGCCAGCTCCTTTCATTCAGTCAGTAGCTTCAAACATTTCTGGTATATGAATAACATGATGTTTTTCAATGGCAAAAATCAATGAATATTGTAGATGCACAAACAGTAATTTCTCCGCATTGCAAGGTGCAATTCTGAAATTTTTTGCTTTTTCCTGCTCCTCTTAGCATGATAAAGAAGATTCAAAGAGAGTGAGATGCCAGCTCCTTTCATTCAGTCAGTAGCTTCAATCATTTCTGGACGTTTTTCAATGGCAAAAATCATTGAATATTGTAAATGCACAAACAGCAATTTCTCCGCATTGCAAGGTGCAATTCTGAATTTTTTTGCTTTTTCCTGCTCACCTTAGCATGATAAAGAAGATTCAAAGAGAGTGAGATGCCAGCTCCTTTCATTCAGTCAGTAGCTTCAATCATTTCTGGTATATGAATAACATGATGTTTTTCAATGGCAAAAATCAATGAATATTGTAAATGCACAAACAGTAATTTCTCCGCATTGCAAGGTGCAATTCTGAAATTTTTTGCTTTTTCCTGCTCCTCTTAGCATGATAAAGAAGATTCAAAGAGAATGAGATGCCAGCTCCTTTCATTCAGTCAGTAGCTTCAATCATTTCTGGACGTTTTTCAATGGCAAAAATCAATGAATATTGTAAATGCACAAACAGTAATTTCTCCGCATTGCAAGGTGCAATTCTGAAATTTTTTGCTTTTTCCTGCTCCTCTTAGCATGATAAACAAGATTCAAAGAGAGTGAGATGCCAGCTCCTTTCATTCAGTCAGTAGCTTCAATCATTTCTGGACGTTTGTCAATGGCAAAAATCAATGAATATTGTAAATGCACAAACAGTAATTTCTCCGCATTGCAAGGTGCAATTCTGAAATTTTTTGCTTTATCCTGCTCCTCTAAGCATGATAAAGAAGATTCAAAGAGAGTGAGATGCCAGCTCCTTTCCTTCAGTCAGTAGCTTCAAACATTTCTGGTATATGAATAACATGATGTTTTTCAATGGCAAAAATCAATGAATATTGTAAATGCACAAACAGTAATTTCTCCGCATTGCAAGGTGCAATTCTGAAATTTTTTGCTTTTTCCTGCTCCTCTTAGCATGATAAAGAAGATTCAAAGAGAGTGAGATGCCAGCTCCTTTCATTCAGTCAGTAGCTTCAATCATTTCTGGACGTTTTTCAATGGCAAAAATCAATGAATATTGTAAATGCACAAACAGTAATTTCTCCACATTGCAAGGTGCAATTCTGAAATTTTTTGCTTTTTCCTGCTCCTCTTAGCATGATAAAGAAGAATCAAAGAGAGTGAGATGCCAGCTCCTTTCATTCAGTCAGTAGCTTCAATCATTTCTGGACGTTTTTCAGTGGCAAAAATCAATGAATATTGTAAATGCACAGACAGTAATTTCTCCGCATTGCAAGGTGCAATTCTGAAATTTTTTGCTTTTTCCTGCTCCTCTTAGCATGATAAACAAGATTCAAAGAGAGTGAGATGCCAGCTCCTTTCATTCAGTCAGTAGCTTCAATCATTTCTGGACGTTTTTCAATGGCAAAAATCATTGAATATTGTAAATGCACAAACAGTAATTTCTCCGCATTGCAAGGTGCAATTCTGAAATTTTTTGCTTTTTCCTGCTCCTCTTAGCATGATAAAGAAGATTCAAAGAGAATGAGATGCCAGCTCCTTTCATTCAGTCAGTAGCTTCAATCATTTCTGGTATATGAATAACATGATGTTTTTCAATGGCAAAAATCAATGAATATTGTAAATGCACAAACAGTAATTTCTCCGCATTGCAAGGTGCAATTCTGAAATTTTTTGCTTTTTCCTGCTCCTCTTAGCATGATAAAGAAGATTCAAAGAGAGTGAGATGCCAGCTCCTTTCATTCAGTCAGTAGCTTCAATCATTTCTGGACGTTTTTCAATGGCAAAAATCAATGAATATTGTAAATGCACAAACAGTAATTTCTCCGCATTGCAAGGTGCAATTCTGAAATTTTTTGCTTTTTCCTGCTCCTCTTAGCATGATAAACAAGATTCAAAGAGAGTGAGATGCCAGTTCCTTTCATTCAGTCAGTAGCTTCAATCATTTCTGGACGTTTTTCAATGGCAAAAATCAATGAATATTGTAAATGCACAAACAGTAATTTCTCCGCATTGCAAGGTGCAATTCTGAAATTTTTTGCTTTTTCCTGCTCCTCTTAGCATGATAAAAAAGATTCAAAGAGAGTGAGATGCCAGCTCCTTTCATTCAGTCAGTAGCTTCAAACATTTCTGGTATATGAATAACATGATGTTTTTCAATGGCAAAAATCAATGAATATTGTAGATGCACAAACAGTAATTTCTCCGCATTGCAAGGTGCAATTCTGAAATTTTTTGCTTTTTCCTGCTCCTCTTAGCATGATAAAGAAGATTCAAAGAGAGTGAGATGCCAGCTCCTTTCATTCAGTCAGTAGCTTCAATCATTTCTGGACGTTTGTCAATGGCAAAAATCAATGAATATTGTAAATGCACAAACAGTAATTTCTCCGCATTGCAAGGTGCAATTCTGAAATTTTTTGCTTTTTCCTGCTCCTCTAAGCATGATAAAGAAGATTCAAAGAGAGTGAGATGCCAGCTCCTTTCCTTCAGTCAGTAGCTTCAAACATTTCTGGTATATGAATAACGATGTTTTTCAATGGCAAAAATCAATGAATATTGTAAATGCACAAACAGTAATTTCTCCGCATTGCAAGGTGCAATTCTGAAATTTTTTGCTTTTTCCTGCTCCTCTTAGCATGATAAAGAAGATTCAAAGAGAGTGAGATGCCAGCTCCTTTCATTCAGTCAGTAGCTTCAATCATTTCTGGACGTTTTTCAATGGCAAAAATCAATGAATATTGTAAATGCACAAACAGTAATTTCTCCACATTGCAAGGTGCAATTCTGAAATTTTTTGCTTTTTCCTGCTCCTCTTAGCATGATAAAGAAGAATCAAAGAGAGTGAGATGCCAGCTCCTTTCATTCAGTCAGTAGCTTCAATCATTTCTGGACGTTTTTCAGTGGCAAAAATCAATGAATATTGTAAATGCACAGACAGTAATTTCTCCGCATTGCAAGGTGCAATTTTGAAATTTTTTGCTTTTTCCTGCTCCTCTTAGCATGATAAAGAAGATTCAAAGAGAGTGAGATGCCAGCTCCTTTCATTCAGTCAGTAGCTTCAAACATTTCTGGTATATGAATAACATGATGTTTTTCAATGCAAAAATCAATGAATATTGTAAATGCACAAACAGTAATTTCTCCGCATTGCAAGGTGCAATTCTGAAATTTTTTGCTTTTTCCTGCTCCTCTTAGCATGATAAAGAAGATTCAAAGAGAGTGAGATGCCAGCTCCTTTCATTCAGTCAGTAGCTTCAATCATTTCTGGACGTTTTTCAATGGCAAAAATCAATGAATATTGTAAATGCACAAACAGAAATTTCTCCGCATTGCAAGGTGCAATTCTGAGATATTTTTGCTTTTTCCTGCTCCTCTTAGCATGATAAAGAAGATTCAAAGAGAGTGAGATGCCAGCTCCTTTCATTCAGTCAGTAGCTTCAATCATTTCTGGACGTTTTTCAATGGCAAAGATCAATGAATATTGTAAATGCACAAACAGTAATTTCTCCGCATTGCAAGGTGCAATTCTGAAATTTTTTGCTTTTTCCTGCTCCTCTTAGCATGATAAAGAAGATTCAAAGAGAGTGAGATGCCAGCTCCTTTCATTCAGTCAGTAGCTTCAAACATTTCTCTTATATGAATAACATGATGTTTTTCAATGGCAAAAATCAATGAATATTGTAAATGCACAAACAGTAATTTCTCCGCATTGCAAGGTGCAATTCTGAAATTTTTTGCTTTTTCCTGCTCCTCTTAGCATGATAAACAAGATTCAAAGAGAGTGAGATGCCAGCTCCTTTCATTCAGTCAGTAGCTTCAATCATTTCTGGACGTTTTTCAATGGCAAAAATCAATGAATATTGTAAATGCACAAACAGTAATTTCTCCGCATTGCAAGGTGCAATTCTGAAATTTTTTGCTTTTTCCTGCTCCTCTAAGCATGATAAAGAAGATTCAAAGAGAGTGAGATGCCAGCTCCTTTCCTTCAGTCAGTAGCTTCAAACATTTCTGGTATATGAATAACATGATGTTTTTCAATGGCAAAAATCAATGAATATTGTAAATGCACAAACAGTAATTTCTCCGCATTGCAAGGTGCAATTCTGAAATTTTTTGCTTTTTCCTGCTCCTCTTAGCATGATAAAGAAGATTCAAAGAGAGTGAGATGCCAGCTCCTTTCATTCAGTCAGTAGCTTCAATCATTTCTGGACGTTTTTCAATGGCAAAAATCAATGAATATTGTAAATGCACAAACAGTAATTTCTCCACATTGCAAGGTGCAATTCTGAAATTTTTTGCTTTTTCCTGCTCCTCTTAGCATGATAAAGAAGAATCAAAGAGAGTGAGATGCCAGCTCCTTTCATTCAGTCAGTAGCTTCAATCATTTCTGGACGTTTTTCAGTGGCAAAAATCAATGAATATTGTAAATGCACAGACAGTAATTTCTCCGCATTGCAAGGTGCAATTCTGAAATTTTTTGCTTTTTCCTGCTCCTCTTAGCATGATAAACAAGATTCAAAGAGAGTGAGATGCCAGCTCCTTTCATTCAGTCAGTAGCTTCAATCATTTCTGGACGTTTTTCAATGGCAAAAATCATTGAATATTGTAAATGCACAAACAGTAATTTCTCCGCATTGCAAGGTGCAATTCTGAAATTTTTTGCTTTTTCCTGCTCCTCTTAGCATGATAAAGAAGATTCAAAGAGAATGAGATGCCAGCTCCTTTCATTCAGTCAGTAGCTTCAATCATTTCTGGTATATGAATAACATGATGTTTTTCAATGGCAAAAATCAATGAATATTGTAAATGCACAAACAGTAATTTCTCCGCATTGCAAGGTGCAATTCTGAAATTTTTTGCTTTTTCCTGCTCCTCTTAGCATGATAAAGAAGATTCAAAGAGAGTGAGATGCCAGCTCCTTTCATTCAGTCAGTAGCTTCAATCATTTCTGGACGTTTTTCAATGGCAAAAATCAATGAATATTGTAAATGCACAAACAGTAATTTCTCCGCATTGCAAGGTGCAATTCTGAAATTTTTTGCTTTTTCCTGCTCCTCTTAGCATGATAAACAAGATTCAAAGAGAGTGAGATGCCAGTTCCTTTCATTCAGTCAGTAGCTTCAATCATTTCTGGACGTTTTTCAATGGCAAAAATCAATGAATATTGTAAATGCACAAACAGTAATTTCTCCGCATTGCAAGGTGCAATTCTGAAATTTTTTGCTTTTTCCTGCTCCTCTTAGCATGATAAAAAAGATTCAAAGAGAGTGAGATGCCAGCTCCTTTCATTCAGTCAGTAGCTTCAAACATTTCTGGTATATGAATAACATGATGTTTTTCAATGGCAAAAATCAATGAATATTGTAGATGCACAAACAGTAATTTCTCCGCATTGCAAGGTGCAATTCTGAAATTTTTTGCTTTTTCCTGCTCCTCTTAGCATGATAAAGAAGATTCAAAGAGAGTGAGATGCCAGCTCCTTTCATTCAGTCAGTAGCTTCAATCATTTCTGGACGTTTGTCAATGGCAAAAATCAATGAATATTGTAAATGCACAAACAGTAATTTCTCCGCATTGCAAGGTGCAATTCTGAAATTTTTTGCTTTTTCCTGCTCCTCTAAGCATGATAAAGAAGATTCAAAGAGAGTGAGATGCCAGCTCCTTTCCTTCAGTCAGTAGCTTCAAACATTTCTGGTATATGAATAACGATGTTTTTCAATGGCAAAAATCAATGAATATTGTAAATGCACAAACAGTAATTTCTCCGCATTGCAAGGTGCAATTCTGAAATTTTTTGCTTTTTCCTGCTCCTCTTAGCATGATAAAGAAGATTCAAAGAGAGTGAGATGCCAGCTCCTTTCATTCAGTCAGTAGCTTCAATCATTTCTGGACGTTTTTCAATGGCAAAAATCAATGAATATTGTAAATGCACAAACAGTAATTTCTCCACATTGCAAGGTGCAATTCTGAAATTTTTTGCTTTTTCCTGCTCCTCTTAGCATGATAAAGAAGAATCAAAGAGAGTGAGATGCCAGCTCCTTTCATTCAGTCAGTAGCTTCAATCATTTCTGGACGTTTTTCAGTGGCAAAAATCAATGAATATTGTAAATGCACAGACAGTAATTTCTCCGCATTGCAAGGTGCAATTCTGAAATTTTTTGCTTTTTCCTGCTCCTCTTAGCATGATAAAGAAGATTCAAAGAGAGTGAGATGCCAGCTCCTTTCATTCAGTCAGTAGCTTCAAACATTTCTGGTATATGAATAACATGATGTTTTTCAATGCAAAAATCAATGAATATTGTAAATGCACAAACAGTAATTTCTCCGCATTGCAAGGTGCAATTCTGAAATTTTTTGCTTTTTCCTGCTCCTCTTAGCATGATAAAGAAGATTCAAAGAGAGTGAGATGCCAGCTCCTTTCATTCAGTCAGTAGCTTCAATCATTTCTGGACGTTTTTCAATGGCAAAAATCAATGAATATTGTAAATGCACAAACAGAAATTTCTCCGCATTGCAAGGTGCAATTCTGAGATATTTTTGCTTTTTCCTGCTCCTCTTAGCATGATAAAGAAGATTCAAAGAGAGTGAGATGCCAGCTCCTTTCATTCAGTCAGTAGCTTCAATCATTTCTGGACGTTTTTCAATGGCAAAGATCAATGAATATTGTAAATGCACAAACAGTAATTTCTCCGCATTGCAAGGTGCAATTCTGAAATTTTTTGCTTTTTCCTGCTCCTCTTAGCATGATAAAGAAGATTCAAAGAGAGTGAGATGCCAGCTCCTTTCATTCAGTCAGTAGCTTCAAACATTTCTCTTATATGAATAACATGATGTTTTTCAATGGCAAAAATCAATGAATATTGTAAATGCACAAACAGTAATTTCTCCGCATTGCAAGGTGCAATTCTGAAATTTTTTGCTTTTTCCTGCTCCTCTTAGCATGATAAACAAGATTCAAAGAGAGTGAGATGCCAGCTCCTTTCATTCAGTCAGTAGCTTCAATCATTTCTGGACGTTTTTCAATGGCAAAAATCAATGAATATTGTAAATGCACAAACAGTAATTTCTCCGCATTGCAAGGTGCAATTCTGAAATTTTTTGCTTTTTCCTGCTCCTCTAAGCATGATAAAGAAGATTCAAAGAGAGTGAGATGCCAGCTCCTTTCCTTCAGTCAGTAGCTTCAAACATTTCTGGTATATGAATAACATGATGTTTTTCAATGGCAAAAATCAATGAATATTGTAAATGCACAAACAGTAATTTCTCCGCATTGCAAGGTGCAATTCTGAAATTTTTTGCTTTTTCCTGCTCCTCTTAGCATGATAAAGAAGATTCAAAGAGAGTGAGATGCCAGCTCCTTTCATTCAGTCAGTAGCTTCAATCATTTCTGGACGTTTTTCAATGGCAAAAATCAATGAATATTGTAAATGCACAAACAGTAATTTCTCCACATTGCAAGGTGCAATTCTGAAATTTTTTGCTTTTTCCTGCTCCTCTTAGCATGATAAAGAAGAATCAAAGAGAGTGAAATGCCAGCTCCTTTCATTCAGTCAGTAGCTTCAATCATTTCTGGACGTTTTTCAGTGGCAAAAATCAATGAATATTGTAAATGCACAGACAGTAATTTCTCCGCATTGCAAGGTGCAATTCTGAAATTTTTTGCTTTTTCCTGCTCCTCTTAGCATGATAAAGAAGATTCAAAGAGAGTGAGATGCCAGCTCCTTTCATTCAGTCAGTAGCTTCAAACATTTCTGGTATATGAATAACATGATGTTTTTCAATGGCAAAAATCAATGAATATTGTAAATGCACAAACAGTAATTTCTCCGCATTGCAAGGTGCAATTCTGAAATTTTTTGCTTTTTCCTGCTCCTCTTAGCATGGTAAAGAAGATTCAAAGAGAGTGAGATGCCAGCTCCTTTCATTCAGTCAGTAGCTTCAATCATTTCTGGACGTTTTTCAATGGCAAAAATCATTGAATATTGTAAATGCACAAACAGTAATTTCTCCGCATTGCAAGGTGCAATTCTGAAATTTTTGCTTTTTCCTGCTCCTCTTAGCATGATAAAGAAGATTCAAAGAGAGTGAGATGCCAGCTCCTTTCATTCAGTCAGTAGCTTCAATCATTTCTGGACGTTTTTCAATGGCAAAAATCAATGAATATTGTCAATGCACAAACAGTAATTTCTCCGCATTGCAAGGTGCAATTCTGAAATTTTTTGCTTTTTCCTGCTCCTCTTAGCATGATAAAGAAGATTCAAAGAGAGTGAGATGCCAGCTCCTTTCATTCAGTCAGTAGCTTCAATCATTTCTGGACGTTTTTCAATGGCAAAAATCAATGAATATTGTAAATGCACAAACAGTAATTTCTCCGCATTGCAAGGTGCAATTCTGAAATTTTTTGCTTTTTCCTGCTCCTCTTAGCATGATAAACAAGATTCAAAGAGAGTGAGATGCCAGCTCCTTTCATTCAGTCAGTAGCTTCAATCATTTCTGGACGTTTTTCAATGGCAAAAATCAATGAATATTGTAAATGCACAAACAGTAATTTCTCCGCATTGCAAGGTGCAATTCTGAAATGTTTTGCTTTTTCCTGCTCCTCTTAGCATGATAAAGAAGATTCAAAGAGAGTGAGATGCCAGCTCCTTTCATTCAGTCAGTAGCTTCAATCATTTCTGGACGTTTTTCAATGGCAAAAATCAATGAATATTGTAAATGCACAAACAGTAATTTCTCCGCATTGCAAGGTGCAATTCTGAAATTTTTTGCTTTTTCCTGCTCCTCTTAGCATGATAAAGAAGATTCAAAGAGAGTGAGATGCCAGCTCCTTTCATTCAGTCAGTAGCTTCAATCATTTCTGGACGTTTTTCAATGGCAAAAATCAATGAATATTGTAAATGCACAAACAGTAATTTCTCCGCATTGCAAGGTGCAATTCTGAAATTTTTTGCTTTTTCCTGCTCCTCTTAGCATGATAAAGAAGATTCAAAGAGAGTGAGATGCCAGCTCCTTTCATTCAGTCAGTAGCTTCAATCATTTCTGGACGTTTTTCAATGGCAAAAATCAATGAATATTGTAAATGCACAAACAGTAATTTCTCCGCATTGCAAGGTGCAATTCTGAAATTTTTTGCTTTTTCCTGCTCCTCTTAGCATGATAAACAAGATTCAAAGAGAGTGAGATGCCAGCTCCTTTCATTCAGTCAGTAGCTTCAATCATTTCTGGACGTTTTTCAATGGCAAAAATCATTGAATATTGTAAATGCACAAACAGTAATTTCTCCGCATTGCAAGGTGCAATTCTGAAATTTTTTGCTTTTTCCTGCTCCTCTTAGCATGATAAAGAAGATTCAAAGAGAATGAGATGCCAGCTCCTTTCATTCAGTCAGTAGCTTCAATCATTTCTGGTATATGAATAACATGATGTTTTTCAATGGCAAAAATCAATGAATATTGTAAATGCACAAACAGTAATTTCTCCGCATTGCAAGGTGCAATTCTGAAATTTTTTGCTTTTTCCTGCTCCTCTTAGCATGATAAAGAAGATTCAAAGAGAGTGAGATGCCAGCTCCTTTCATTCAGTCAGTAGCTTCAATCATTTCTGGACGTTTTTCAATGGCAAAAATCAATGAATATTGTAAATGCACAAACAGTAATTTCTCCGCATTGCAAGGTGCAATTCTGAATTTTTTTGCTTTTTCCTGCTCCTCTTAGCATGATAAACAAGATTCAAAGAGAGTGAGATGCCAGCTCCTTTCATTCAGTCAGTAGCTTCAATCATTTCTGGTATATGAATAACATGATGTTTTTCAATGGCAAAAATCAATGAATATTGTAAATGCACAAACAGTAATTTCTCCGCATTGCAAGGTGCAATTCTGAAATTTTTTGCTTTTTCCTGCTCCTCTTAGCATGATAAAGAAGATTCAAAGAGAATGAGATGCCAGCTCCTTTCATTCAGTCAGTAGCTTCAATCATTTCTGGACGTTTTTCAATGGCAAAAATCAATGAATATTGTAAATGCACAAACAGTAATTTCTCCGCATTGCAAGGTGCAATTCTGAAATTTTTTGCTTTATCCTGCTCCTCTAAGCATGATAAAGAAGATTCAAAGAGAGTGAGATGCCAGCTCCTTTCCTTCAGTCAGTAGCTTCAAACATTTCTGGTATATGAATAACATGATGTTTTTCAATGGCAAAAATCAATGAATATTGTAAATGCACAAACAGTAATTTCTCCGCATTGCAAGGTGCAATTCTGAAATTTTTTGCTTTTTCCTGCTCCTCTTAGCATGATAAAGAAGATTCAAAGAGAATGAGATGCCAGCTCCTTTCATTCAGTCAGTAGCTTCAATCATTTCTGGTATATGAATAACATGATGTTTTTCAATGGCAAAAATCAATGAATATTGTAAATGCACAAACAGTAATTTCTCCGCATTGCAAGGTGCAATTCTGAAATTTTTTGCTTTTTCCTGCTCCTCTTAGCATGATAAAGAAGATTCAAAGAGAATGAGATGCCAGCTCCTTTCATTCAGTCAGTAGCTTCAATCATTTCTGGTATATGAATAACATGATGTTTTTCAATGGCAAAAATCAATGAATATTGTAAATGCACAAACAGTAATTTCTCCGCATTGCAAGGTGCAATTCTGAAATTTTTTGCTTTTTCCTGCTCCTCTTAGCATGATAAAGAAGATTCAAAGAGAGTGAGATGCCAGCTCCTTTCATTCAGTCAGTAGCTTCAAACATTTCTGGTATATGAATAACATGTTTTTCAATGGCAAAAATCAATGAATATTGTAAATGCACAAACAGTAATTTCTCCGCATTGCAAGGTGCAATTCTGAAATTTTTTGCTTTTTCCTGCTCCTCTTAGCATGATAAAGAAGATTCAAAGAGAGTGAGATGCCATCTCCTTTCATTCAGTCAGTAGCTTCAATCATTTCTGGACGTTTTTCAATGGCAAAAATCAATGAATATTGTAAATGCACAAACAGTAATTTCTCCGCATTGCAAGGTGCAATTCTGAAATTTTTTGCTTTTTCCTGCTCCTCAGCATGATAAACAAGATTCAAAGAGAGTGAGATGCCAGCTCCTTTCATTCAGTCAGTAGCTTCAATCATTTCTGGACGTTTTTCAATGGCAAAAATCAATGAATATTGTAAATGCACAAACAGTAATTTCTCCGCATTGCAAGGTGCAATTCTGAAATTTTTTGCTTTTTCCTGCTCCTCTTAGCATGATAAACAAGATTCAAAGAGAGTGAGATGCAAGCTCCTTTCATTCAGTCAGTAGCTTCAATCATTTCTGGACGTTTTTCAATGGCAAAAATCAATGAATATTGTAAATGCACAAACAGTAATTTCTCCGCATTGCAAGGTGCAATTCTGAAATTTTTTGCTTTTTCCTGCTCCTCTTAGCATGATAAAGAAGATTCAAAGAGAGTGAGATGCCAGCTCCTTTCATTCAGTCAGTAGCTTCAATCATTTCTGGACGTTTTTCAATGGCAAAAATCAATGAATATTGTAAATGCACAAACAGTAATTTCTCCGCATTGCAAGGTGCAATTCTGAAATTTTTTGCTTTTTCCTGCTCCTCTTAGCATGATAAAGAAGATTCAAAGAGAGTGAGATGCCAGCTCCTTTCATTCAGTCAGTAGCTTCAATCATTTCTGGACGTTTTTCAATGGCAAAAATCAATGAATATTGTAAATGCACAAACAGTAATTTCTCCGCATTGCAAGGTGCAATTCTGAAATTTTTTGCTTTTTCCTGCTCCTCTTAGCATGATAAACAAGATTCAAAGAGAGTGAGATGCCAGCTCCTTTCATTCAGTCAGTAGCTTCAATCATTTCTGGACGTTTTTCAATGGCAAAAATCATTGAATATTGTAAATGCACAAACAGTAATTTCTCCGCATTGCAAGGTGCAATTCTGAAATTTTTTGCTTTTTCCTGCTCCTCTTAGCATGATAAAGAAGATTCAAAGAGAATGAGATGCCAGCTCCTTTCATTCAGTCAGTAGCTTCAATCATTTCTGGTATATGAATAACATGATGTTTTTCAATGGCAAAAATCAATGAATATTGTAAATGCACAAACAGTAATTTCTCCGCATTGCAAGGTGCAATTCTGAAATTTTTTGCTTTTTCCTGCTCCTCTTAGCATGATAAAGAAGATTCAAAGAGAGTGAGATGCCAGCTCCTTTCATTCAGTCAGTAGCTTCAATCATTTCTGGACGTTTTTCAATGGCAAAAATCAATGAATATTGTAAATGCACAAACAGTAATTTCTCCGCATTGCAAGGTGCAATTCTGAAATTTTTTGCTTTTTCCTGCTCCTCTTAGCATGATAAACAAGATTCAAAGAGAGTGAGATGCCAGTTCCTTTCATTCAGTCAGTAGCTTCAATCATTTCTGGACGTTTTTCAATGGCAAAAATCAATGAATATTGTAAATGCACAAACAGTAATTTCTCCGCATTGCAAGGTGCAATTCTGAAATTTTTTGCTTTTTCCTGCTCCTCTTAGCATGATAAAAAAGATTCAAAGAGAGTGAGATGCCAGCTCCTTTCATTCAGTCAGTAGCTTCAAACATTTCTGGTATATGAATAACATGATGTTTTTCAATGGCAAAAATCAATGAATATTGTAGATGCACAAACAGTAATTTCTCCGCATTGCAAGGTGCAATTCTGAAATTTTTTGCTTTTTCCTGCTCCTCTTAGCATGATAAAGAAGATTCAAAGAGAGTGAGATGCCAGCTCCTTTCATTCAGTCAGTAGCTTCAATCATTTCTGGACGTTTTTCAATGGCAAAAATCATTGAATATTGTAAATGCACAAACAGCAATTTCTCCGCATTGCAAGGTGCAATTCTGAATTTTTTTGCTTTTTCCTGCTCACCTTAGCATGATAAAGAAGATTCAAAGAGAGTGAGATGCCAGCTCCTTTCATTCAGTCAGTAGCTTCAATCATTTCTGGTATATGAATAACATGATGTTTTTCAATGGCAAAAATCAATGAATATTGTAAATGCACAAACAGTAATTTCTCCGCATTGCAAGGTGCAATTCTGAAATTTTTTGCTTTTTCCTGCTCCTCTTAGCATGATAAAGAAGATTCAAAGAGAATGAGATGCCAGCTCCTTTCATTCAGTCAGTAGCTTCAATCATTTCTGGACGTTTTTCAATGGCAAAAATCAATGAATATTGTAAATGCACAAACAGTAATTTCTCCGCATTGCAAGGTGCAATTCTGAAATTTTTTGCTTTTTCCTGCTCCTCTTAGCATGATAAACAAGATTCAAAGAGAGTGAGATGCCAGCTCCTTTCATTCAGTCAGTAGCTTCAATCATTTCTGGACGTTTGTCAATGGCAAAAATCAATGAATATTGTAAATGCACAAACAGTAATTTCTCCGCATTGCAAGGTGCAATTCTGAAATTTTTTGCTTTATCCTGCTCCTCTAAGCATGATAAAGAAGATTCAAAGAGAGTGAGATGCCAGCTCCTTTCCTTCAGTCAGTAGCTTCAAACATTTCTGGTATATGAATAACATGATGTTTTTCAATGGCAAAAATCAATGAATATTGTAAATGCACAAACAGTAATTTCTCCGCATTGCAAGGTGCAATTCTGAAATTTTTTGCTTTTTCCTGCTCCTCTTAGCATGATAAAGAAGATTCAAAGAGAATGAGATGCCAGCTCCTTTCATTCAGTCAGTAGCTTCAATCATTTCTGGTATATGAATAACATGATGTTTTTCAATGGCAAAAATCAATGAATATTGTAAATGCACAAACAGTAATTTCTCCGCATTGCAAGGTGCAATTCTGAAATTTTTTGCTTTTTCCTGCTCCTCTTAGCATGATAAAGAAGATTCAAAGAGAATGAGATGCCAGCTCCTTTCATTCAGTCAGTAGCTTCAATCATTTCTGGTATATGAATAACATGATGTTTTTCAATGGCAAAAATCAATGAATATTGTAAATGCACAAACAGTAATTTCTCCGCATTGCAAGGTGCAATTCTGAAATTTTTTGCTTTTTCCTGCTCCTCTTAGCATGATAAAGAAGATTCAAAGAGAGTGAGATGCCAGCTCCTTTCATTCAGTCAGTAGCTTCAAACATTTCTGGTATATGAATAACATGTTTTTCAATGGCAAAAATCAATGAATATTGTAAATGCACAAACAGTAATTTCTCCGCATTGCAAGGTGCAATTCTGAAATTTTTTGCTTTTTCCTGCTCCTCTTAGCATGATAAAGAAGATTCAAAGAGAGTGAGATGCCATCTCCTTTCATTCAGTCAGTAGCTTCAATCATTTCTGGACGTTTTTCAATGGCAAAAATCAATGAATATTGTAAATGCACAAACAGTAATTTCTCCGCATTGCAAGGTGCAATTCTGAAATTTTTTGCTTTTTCCTGCTCCTCAGCATGATAAACAAGATTCAAAGAGAGTGAGATGCCAGCTCCTTTCATTCAGTCAGTAGCTTCAATCATTTCTGGACGTTTTTCAATGGCAAAAATCAATGAATATTGTAAATGCACAAACAGTAATTTCTCCGCATTGCAAGGTGCAATTCTGAAATTTTTTGCTTTTTCCTGCTCCTCTTAGCATGATAAACAAGATTCAAAGAGAGTGAGATGCAAGCTCCTTTCATTCAGTCAGTAGCTTCAATCATTTCTGGACGTTTTTCAATGGCAAAAATCAATGAATATTGTAAATGCACAAACAGTAATTTCTCCGCATTGCAAGGTGCAATTCTGAAATTTTTTGCTTTTTCCTGCTCCTCTTAGCATGATAAAGAAGATTCAAAGAGAGTGAGATGCCAGCTCCTTTCATTCAGTCAGTAGCTACAATCATTTCTGGACGTTTTTCAATGGCAAAAATCAATGAATATTGTAAATGCACAAACAGTAATTTCTCCGCATTGCAAGGTGCAATTCTGAAATTTTTTGCTTTTTCCTGCTCCTCTTACCATGATAAAGAAGATTCAAAGAGAGTGAGATGCCAGCTCCTTTCATTCAGTCAGTAGCTTCAAACATTTCTGGTATATGAATAACATGATGTTTTTCAATGGCAAAAATCAATGAATATTGTAAATGCACAAACAGTAATTTCTCCGCATTGCAAGGTGCAATTCTGAAATTTTTTGCTTTTTCCTGCTCCTCTTAGCATGATAAAGAAGATTCAAAGAGAGAGATGCCAGCTCCTTTCATTCAGTCAGTAGCTTCAATCATTTCTGGACGTTTTTCAATGGCAAAAATCATTGAATATTGTAAATGCACAAACAGTAATTTCTCCGCATTGCAAGGTGCAATTCTGAAATTTTTTGCTTTTTCCTGCTCCTCTTAGCATGATAAAGAAGATTCAAAGAGAGTGAGATGCCAGCTCCTTTCATTCAGTCAGTAGCTTCAATCATTTCTGGACGTTTTTCAATGGCAAAAATCATTGAATATTGTAAATGCACAAACAGCAATTTCTCCGCATTGCAAGGTGCAATTCTGAATTTTTTTGCTTTTTCCTGCTCACCTTAGCATGATAAAGAAGATTCAAAGAGAGTGAGATGCCAGCTCCTTTCATTCAGTCAGTAGCTTCAATCATTTCTGGTATATGAATAACATGATGTTTTTCAATGGCAAAAATCAATGAATATTGTAAATGCACAAACAGTAATTTCTCCGCATTGCAAGGTGCAATTCTGAAATTTTTTGCTTTTTCCTGCTCCTCTTAGCATGATAAAGAAGATTCAAAGAGAATGAGATGCCAGCTCCTTTCATTCAGTCAGTAGCTTCAATCATTTCTGGACGTTTTTCAATGGCAAAAATCAATGAATATTGTAAATGCACAAACAGTAATTTCTCCGCATTGCAAGGTGCAATTCTGAAATTTTTTGCTTTTTCCTGCTCCTCTTAGCATGATAAACAAGATTCAAAGAGAGTGAGATGCCAGCTCCTTTCATTCAGTCAGTAGCTTCAATCATTTCTGGACGTTTGTCAATGGCAAAAATCAATGAATATTGTAAATGCACAAACAGTAATTTCTCCGCATTGCAAGGTGCAATTCTGAAATTTTTTGCTTTATCCTGCTCCTCTAAGCATGATAAAGAAGATTCAAAGAGAGTGAGATGCCAGCTCCTTTCCTTCAGTCAGTAGCTTCAAACATTTCTGGTATATGAATAACATGATGTTTTTCAATGGCAAAAATCAATGAATATTGTAAATGCACAAACAGTAATTTCTCCGCATTGCAAGGTGCAATTCTGAAATTTTTTGCTTTTTCCTGCTCCTCTTAGCATGATAAAGAAGATTCAAAGAGAATGAGATGCCAGCTCCTTTCATTCAGTCAGTAGCTTCAATCATTTCTGGTATATGAATAACATGATGTTTTTCAATGGCAAAAATCAATGAATATTGTAAATGCACAAACAGTAATTTCTCCGCATTGCAAGGTGCAATTCTGAAATTTTTTGCTTTTTCCTGCTCCTCTTAGCATGATAAAGAAGATTCAAAGAGAATGAGATGCCAGCTCCTTTCATTCAGTCAGTAGCTTCAATCATTTCTGGTATATGAATAACATGATGTTTTTCAATGGCAAAAATCAATGAATATTGTAAATGCACAAACAGTAATTTCTCCGCATTGCAAGGTGCAATTCTGAAATTTTTTGCTTTTTCCTGCTCCTCTTAGCATGATAAAGAAGATTCAAAGAGAATGAGATGCCAGCTCCTTTCATTCAGTCAGTAGCTTCAATCATTTCTGGTATATGAATAACATGATGTTTTTCAATGGCAAAAATCAATGAATATTGTAAATGCACAAACAGTAATTTCTCCGCATTGCAAGGTGCAATTCTGAAATTTTTTGCTTTTTCCTGCTCCTCTTAGCATGATAAAGAAGATTCAAAGAGAGTGAGATGCCAGCTCCTTTCATTCAGTCAGTAGCTTCAAACATTTCTGGTATATGAATAACATGTTTTTCAATGGCAAAAATCAATGAATATTGTAAATGCACAAACAGTAATTTCTCCGCATTGCAAGGTGCAATTCTGAAATTTTTTGCTTTTTCCTGCTCCTCTTAGCATGATAAAGAAGATTCAAAGAGAGTGAGATGCCATCTCCTTTCATTCAGTCAGTAGCTTCAATCATTTCTGGACGTTTTTCAATGGCAAAAATCAATGAATATTGTAAATGCACAAACAGTAATTTCTCCGCATTGCAAGGTGCAATTCTGAAATTTTTTGCTTTTTCCTGCTCCTCAGCATGATAAACAAGATTCAAAGAGAGTGAGATGCAAGCTCCTTTCATTCAGTCAGTAGCTTCAATCATTTCTGGACGTTTTTCAATGGCAAAAATCAATGAATATTGTAAATGCACAAACAGTAATTTCTCCGCATTGCAAGGTGCAATTCTGAAATTTTTTGCTTTTTCCTGCTCCTCTTAGCATGATAAAGAAGATTCAAAGAGAGTGAGATGCCAGCTCCTTTCATTCAGTCAGTAGCTACAATCATTTCTGGACGTTTTTCAATGGCAAAAATCAATGAATATTGTAAATGCACAAACAGTAATTTCTCCGCATTGCAAGGTGCAATTCTGAAATTTTTTGCTTTTTCCTGCTCCTCTTAGCATGATAAAGAAGATTCAAAGAGAGTGAGATGCCAGCTCCTTTCATTCAGTCAGTAGCTTCAAACATTTCTGGTATATGAATAACATGATGTTTTTCAATGGCAAAAATCAATGAATATTGTAAATGCACAAACAGTAATTTCTCCGCATTGCAAGGTGCAATTCTGAAATTTTTTGCTTTTTCCTGCTCCTCTTAGCATGATAAAGAAGATTCAAAGAGAGAGATGCCAGCTCCTTTCATTCAGTCAGTAGCTTCAATCATTTCTGGACGTTTTTCAATGGCAAAAATCATTGAATATTGTAAATGCACAAACAGTAATTTCTCCGCATTGCAAGGTGCAATTCTGAAATTTTTTGCTTTTTCCTGCTCCTCTTAGCATGATAAAGAAGATTCAAAGAGAGTGAGATGCCAGCTCCTTTCATTCAGTCAGTAGCTTCAATCATTTCTGGAATATGAATAACATGATGTTTTTCAATGGCAAAAATCAATGAATATTGTAAATGCACAAACAGTAATTTCTCCGCATTGCAAGGTGCAATTCTGAAATTTTTTGCTTTTTCCTGCTCCTCTTAGCATGATAAAGAAGATTCAAAGAGAGTGAGATGCCAGCTCCTTTCATTCAGTCAGTAGCTTCAATCATTTCTGGACGTTTTTCAATGGCAAAAATCATTGAATATTGTAAATGCACAAACAGTAATTTCTCCGCATTGCAAGGTGCAATTCTGAAATTTTTTGCTTTTTCCTGCTCCTCTTAGCATGATAAAGAAGATTCAAAGAGAGTGAGATGCCAGCTCCTTTCATTCAGTCAGTAGCTTCAATCATTTCTGGTATATGAATAACATGATGTTTTTCAATGGCAAAAATCAATGAATATTGTAAATGCACAAACAGTAATTTCTCCGCATTGCAAGGTGCAATTCTGAAATTTTTTGCTTTTTCCTGCTCCTCTTAGCACGATAAAGAAGATTCAAAGAGAGTGAGATGCCAGCTCCTTTCATTCAGTCAGTAGCTTCAATCATTTCTGGACGTTTTTCAATGGCAAAAATCAATGAATATTGTAAATGCACAAACAGTAATTTCTCCGCATTGCAAGGTGCAATTCTGAAATTTTTTGCTTTTTCCTGCTCCTCTTAGCGTGATAAACAAGATTCAAAGAGAGTGAGATGCCAGCTCCTTTCATTCAGTCAGTAGCTTCAATCATTTCTGGACGTTTTTCAATGGCAAAAATCAATGAATATTGTAAATGCACAAACAGTAATTTCTCCGCATTGCAAGGTGCAATTCTGAAATTTTTTGCTTTTTCCTACTCCTCTTAGCATGATAAAGAAGATTCAAAGAGAGTGAGATGCCAGCTCCTTTCATTCAGTCAGTAGCTTCAAACATTTCTGGTATATGAATAACATGATGTTTTTCAATGGCAAAAATCAATGAATATTGTAAATGCACAAACAGTAATTTCTCCGCATTGCAAGGTGCAATTCTGAAATTTTTTGCTTTTTCCTGCTCCTCTTAGCATGATAAAGAAGATTCAAAGAGAGTGAGATGCCAGCTCCTTTCATTCAGTCAGTAGCTTCAATCATTTCTGGACGTTTTTCAATGGCAAAAATCAATGAATATTGTAAATGCACAAACAGTAATTTCTCCGCATTGCAAGGTGCAATTCTGAAATTTTTTGCTTTTTCCTGCTCCTCTTAGCATGATAAAGAAGATTCAAAGAGAGTGAGATGCCAGCTCCTTTCATTCAGTCAGTAGCTTCAATCATTTCTGGACGTTTTTCAATGGCAAAAATCAATGAATATTGTAAATGCACAAACAGTAATTTCTCCGCATTGCAAGGTGCAATTCTGAAATTTTTTGCTTTTTCCTGCTCCTCTTAGCATGATAAAGAAGATTCAAAGAGAGTGAGATGCCAGCTCCTTTCATTCAGTCAGTAGCTTCAAACATTTCTGGTATATGAATAACATGATGTTTTTCAATGGCAAAAATCAATGAATATTGTAAATGCACAAACTAATTTCTCCGCATTGCAAGGTGCAATTCTGAAATTTTTTGCTTTTTCCTGCTCCTCTTAGCATGATAAAGAAGATTCAAAGAGAGTGAGATGCCAGCTCCTTTCATTCAGTCAGTAGCTTCAATCATTTCTGGTATATGAATAACATGATGTTTTTCAATGGCAAAAATCAATGAATATTGTAAATGCACAAACAGTAATTTCTCCGCATTGCAAGGTGCAATTCTGAAATTTTTTGCTTTTTCCTGCTCCTCTTAGCATGGTAAAGAAGATTCAAAGAGAGTGAGATGCCAGCTCCTTTCATTCAGTCAGTAGCTTCAATCATTTCTGGACGTTTTTCAATGGCAAAAATCATTGAATATTGTAAATGCACAAACAGTAATTTCTCCGCATTGCAAGGTGCAATTCTGAAATTTTTGCTTTTTCCTGCTCCTCTTAGCATGATAAACAAAATTCAAAGAGAGTGAGATGCCAGCTAATTTCATTCAGTCAGTAGCTTCAAACATTTCTGGTATATGAATAACATGATGTTTTTCAATGGCAAAAATCAATGAATATTGTAAATGCACAAACAGTAATTTCTCCGCATTGCAAGGTGCAATTCTGAAATTTTTTGCTTTTTCCTGCTCCTCTTAGCATGATAAAGAAGATTCAAAGAGAGTGAGATGCCAGCTCCTTTCATTCAGTCAGTAGCTTCAATCATTTCTGGACGTTTTTCAATGGCAAAAATCATTGAATATTGTAAATGCACAAACAGTAATTTCTCCGCATTGCAAGGTGCAATTCTGAAATTTTTGCTTTTTCCTGCTCCTCTTAGCATGATAAACAAGATTCAAAGAGAGTGAGATGCCAGCTCCTTTCATTCAGTCAGTAGCTTCAAACATTTCTGGTATATGAATAACATGATGTTTTTCAATGGCAAAAATCAATGAATATTGTAAATGCACAAACAGTAATTTCTCCGCATTGCAAGGTGCAATTCTGAAATTTTTTGCTTTTTCCTGCTCCTCTTAGCATGATAAAGAAGATTCAAAGAGAGTGAGATGCCAGCTCCTTTCATTCAGTCAGTAGCTTCAATCATTTCTGGACGTTTTTCAATGGCAAAAATCAATGAATATTGTAAATGCACAAACAGTAATTTCTCCGCATTGCAAGGTGCAATTCTGAAATTTTTTGCTTTTTCCTGCTCCTCTTAGCATGATAAAGAAGATTCAAAGAGAGTGAGATGCCAGCTCCTTTCATTCAGTCAGTAGCTTCAATCATTTCTGGACGTTTTTCAATGGCAAAAATCAATGAATATTGTAAATGCACAAACAGTAATTTCTCCGCATTGCAAGGTGCAATTCTGAAATTTTTTGCTTTTTCCTGCTCCTCTTAGCATGATAAAGAAGATTCAAAGAGAGTGAGATGCCAGCTCCTTTCATTCAGTCAGTAGCTTCAATCATTTCTGGACGTTTTTCAATGGCAAAAATCAATGAATATTGTAAATGCACAAACAGTAATTTCTCCGCATTGCAAGGTGCAATTCTGAAATTTTTTGCTTTTTCCTGCTCCTCTTAGCATGATAAAGAAGATTCAAAGAGAGTGAGATGCCAGCTCCTTTCATTCAGTCAGTAGCTTCAAACATTTCTGGTATATGAATAACGATGTTTTTCAATGGCAAAAATCAATGAATATTGTAAATGCACAAACAGTAATTTCTCCGCATTGCAAGGTGCAATTCTGAAATTTTTTGCTTTTTCCTGCTCCTCTTAGCATGATAAAGAAGATTCTTTTTTTTTTTTTTTTTTTTTTTTTTTTTTTTTTTTTTTTTTTTTTTTTTTTTTTTTTTTTTTTTTTTTTTTTTTTTTTCAATGGCAAAAATCAATGAATATTGTAAATGCACAAACAGTAATTTCTCCGCATTGCAAGGTGCAATTCTGAAATTTTTTGCTTTTTCCTGCTCCTCTTAGCATGGTAAAGAAGATTCAAAGAGAGTGAGATGCCAGCTCCTTTCATTCAGTCAGTAGCTTCAATCATTTCTGGACGTTTTTCAATGGCAAAAATCATTGAATATTGTAAATGCAGAAACAGTAATTTCTCCGCATTGCAAGGTGCAATTCTGAAATTTTTGCTTTTTCCTGCTCCTCTTAGCATGATAAACAAGATTCAAAGAGAGTGAGATGCCAGCTCCTTTCATTCAGTCAGTAGCTTCAAACATTTCTGGTATAAGAATAACATGATGTTTTTCAATGGCAAAAATCAATGAATATTGTAAATGCACAAACAGTAATTTCTCCGCATTGCAAGGTGCAATTTGAAATTTTTTGCTTTTTCCTGCTCCTCTTAGCATGATAAAGAAGATTCAAAGAGAGTGAGATGCCAGCTCCTTTCATTCAGTCAGTAGCTTCAATCATTTCTGGACGTTTTTCAATGGCAAAAATCAATGAATATTGTAAATGCACAAACAGTAATTTCTCCGCATTGCAAGGTGCAATTCTGAAATTTTTTGCTTTTTCCTTCTCCTCTTAGCATGATAAAGAAGATTCAAATAGAGTGAGATGCCAGCTCCTTTCATTCAGTCAGTAGCTTCAATCATTTCTGGAATATGAATAACATGATGTTTTTCAATGGCAAAAATCAATGAATATTGTAAATGCACAAACAGTAATTTCTCCGCATTGCAAGGTGTAATTCTGAAATTTTTTGCTTTTTCCTGCTCCTCTTAGCATGATAAAGAAGATTCAAAGAGAGTGAGATGCCAGCTCCTTTCATTCAGTCAGTAGCTTCAATCATTTCTGGACGTTTTTCAATGGCAAAAATCATTGAATATTGTAAATGCACAAACAGTAATTTCTCCGCATTGCAAGGTGCAATTCTGAAATTTTTTGCTTTTTCCTGCTCCTCTTAGCATGATAAAGAAGATTCAAAGAGAGTGAGATGCCAGCTCCTTTCATTCAGTCAGTAGCTTCAATCATTTCTGGTATATGAATAACATGATGTTTTTCAATGGCAAAAATCAATGAATATTGTAAATGCACAAACAGTAATTTCTCCGCATTGCAAGGTGCAATTCTGAAATTTTTTGCTTTTTCCTGCTCCTCTTAGCATGATAAAGAAGATTCAAAGAGAGTGAGATGCCAGCTCCTTTCATTCAGTCAGTAGCTTCAAACATTTCTGGTATATGAATAACATGATGTTTTTCAATGGCAAAAATCAATGAATATTGTAAATGCACAAACAGTTATTTCTCCGCATTGCAAGGTGCAATTCTGAAATTTTTTGCTTTTTCCTGCTCCTCTTAGCATGATAAAGAAGATTCAAAGAGAGTGAGATGCCATCTCCTTTCATTCAGTCAGTAGCTTCAATCATTTCTGGACGTTTTTCAATGGCAAAAATCAATGAATATTGTAAATGCACAAACAGTAATTTCTCCGCATTGCAAGGTGCAATTCTGAAATTTTTTGCTTTTTCCTGCTCCTCAGCATGATAAACAAGATTCAAAGAGAGTGAGATGCCAGCTCCTTTCATTCAGTCAGTAGCTTCAATCATTTCTGGACGTTTTTCAATGGCAAAAATCAATGAATATTGTAAATGCACAAACAGTAATTTCTCCGCATTGCAAGGTGCAATTCTGAAATTTTTTGCTTTTTCCTGCTCCTCTTAGCATGATAAACAAGATTCAAAGAGAGTGAGATGCAAGCTCCTTTCATTCAGTCAGTAGCTTCAATCATTTCTGGACGTTTTTCAATGGCAAAAATCAATGAATATTGTAAATGCACAAACAGTAATTTCTCCGCATTGCAAGGTGCAATTCTGAAATTTTTTGCTTTTTCCTGCTCCTCTTAGCATGATAAAGAAGATTCAAAGAGAGTGAGATGCCAGCTCCTTTCATTCAGTCAGTAGCTACAATCATTTCTGGACGTTTTTCAATGGCAAAAATCAATGAATATTGTAAATGCACAAACAGTAATTTCTCCGCATTGCAAGGTGCAATTCTGAAATTTTTTGCTTTTTCCTGCTCCTCTTAGCATGATAAAGAAGATTCAAAGAGAGTGAGATGCCAGCTCCTTTCATTCAGTCAGTAGCTTCAATCATTTCTGGTATATGAATAACATGATGTTTTTCAATGGCAAAAATCAATGAATATTGTAAATGCACAAACAGTAATTTCTCCGCATTGCAAGGTGCAATTCTGAAATTTTTTGCTTTTTCCTGCTCCTCTTAGCATGATAAAGAAGATTCAAAGAGAGTGAGATGCCAGCTCCTTTCATTCAGTCAGTAGCTTCAAACATTTCTGGTATATGAATAACATGATGTTTTTCAATGGCAAAAATCAATGAATATTGTAAATGCACAAACAGTTATTTCTCCGCATTGCAAGGTGCAATTCTGAAATTTTTTGCTTTTTCCTGCTCCTCTTAGCATGATAAAGAAGATTCAAAGAGAGTGAGATGCCATCTCCTTTCATTCAGTCAGTAGCTTCAATCATTTCTGGACGTTTTTCAATGGCAAAAATCAATGAATATTGTAAATGCACAAACAGTAATTTCTCCGCATTGCAAGGTGCAATTCTGAAATTTTTTGCTTTTTCCTGCTCCTCAGCATGATAAACAAGATTCAAAGAGAGTGAGATGCCAGCTCCTTTCATTCAGTCAGTAGCTTCAATCATTTCTGGACGTTTTTCAATGGCAAAAATCAATGAATATTGTAAATGCACAAACAGTAATTTCTCCGCATTGCAAGGTGCAATTCTGAAATTTTTTGCTTTTTCCTGCTCCTCTTAGCATGATAAACAAGATTCAAAGAGAGTGAGATGCAAGCTCCTTTCATTCAGTCAGTAGCTTCAATCATTTCTGGACGTTTTTCAATGGCAAAAATCAATGAATATTGTAAATGCACAAACAGTAATTTCTCCGCATTGCAAGGTGCAATTCTGAAATTTTTTGCTTTTTCCTGCTCCTCTTAGCATGATAAAGAAGATTCAAAGAGAGTGAGATGCCAGCTCCTTTCATTCAGTCAGTAGCTACAATCATTTCTGGACGTTTTTCAATGGCAAAAATCAATGAATATTGTAAATGCACAAACAGTAATTTCTCCGCATTGCAAGGTGCAATTCTGAAATTTTTTGCTTTTTCCTGCTCCTCTTAGCATGATAAAGAAGATTCAAAGAGAGTGAGATGCCAGCTCCTTTCATTCAGTCAGTAGCTTCAAACATTTCTGGTATATGAATAACATGATGTTTTTCAATGGCAAAAATCAATGAATATTGTAAATGCACAAACAGTAATTTCTCCGCATTGCAAGGTGCAATTCTGAAATTTTTTGCTTTTTCCTGCTCCTCTTAGCATGATAAAGAAGATTCAAAGAGAGAGATGCCAGCTCCTTTCATTCAGTCAGTAGCTTCAATCATTTCTGGACGTTTTTCAATGGCAAAAATCATTGAATATTGTAAATGCACAAACAGTAATTTCTCCGCATTGCAAGGTGCAATTCTGAAATTTTTTGCTTTTTCCTGCTCCTCTTAGCATGATAAAGAAGATTCAAAGAGAGTGAGATGCCAGCTCCTTTCATTCAGTCAGTAGCTTCAATCATTTCTGGAATATGAATAACATGATGTTTTTCAATGGCAAAAATCAATGAATATTGTAAATGCACAAACAGTAATTTCTCCGCATTGCAAGGTGCAATTCTGAAATTTTTTGCTTTTTCCTGCTCCTCTTAGCATGATAAAAAAGATTCAAAGAGAGTGAGATGCCAGCTCCTTTCATTCAGTCAGTAGCTTCAAACATTTCTGGTATATGAATAACATGATGTTTTTCAATGGCAAAAATCAATGAATATTGTAGATGCACAAACAGTAATTTCTCCGCATTGCAAGGTGCAATTCTGAAATTTTTTGCTTTTTCCTGCTCCTCTTAGCATGATAAAGAAGATTCAAAGAGAGTGAGATGCCAGCTCCTTTCATTCAGTCAGTAGCTTCAATCATTTCTGGACGTTTTTCAATGGCAAAAATCATTGAATATTGTAAATGCACAAACAGCAATTTCTCCGCATTGCAAGGTGCAATTCTGAATTTTTTTGCTTTTTCCTGCTCACCTTAGCATGATAAAGAAGATTCAAAGAGAGTGAGATGCCAGCTCCTTTCATTCAGTCAGTAGCTTCAATCATTTCTGGTATATGAATAACATGATGTTTTTCAATGGCAAAAATCAATGAATATTGTAAATGCACAAACAGTAATTTCTCCGCATTGCAAGGTGCAATTCTGAAATTTTTTGCTTTTTCCTGCTCCTCTTAGCATGATAAAGAAGATTCAAAGAGAATGAGATGCCAGCTCCTTTCATTCAGTCAGTAGCTTCAATCATTTCTGGACGTTTTTCAATGGCAAAAATCAATGAATATTGTAAATGCACAAACAGTAATTTCTCCGCATTGCAAGGTGCAATTCTGAAATTTTTTGCTTTTTCCTGCTCCTCTTAGCATGATAAACAAGATTCAAAGAGAGTGAGATGCCAGCTCCTTTCATTCAGTCAGTAGCTTCAATCATTTCTGGACGTTTGTCAATGGCAAAAATCAATGAATATTGTAAATGCACAAACAGTAATTTCTCCGCATTGCAAGGTGCAATTCTGAAATTTTTTGCTTTATCCTGCTCCTCTAAGCATGATAAAGAAGATTCAAAGAGAGTGAGATGCCAGCTCCTTTCCTTCAGTCAGTAGCTTCAAACATTTCTGGTATATGAATAACATGATGTTTTTCAATGGCAAAAATCAATGAATATTGTAAATGCACAAACAGTAATTTCTCCGCATTGCAAGGTGCAATTCTGAAATTTTTTGCTTTTTCCTGCTCCTCTTAGCATGATAAAGAAGATTCAAAGAGAATGAGATGCCAGCTCCTTTCATTCAGTCAGTAGCTTCAATCATTTCTGGTATATGAATAACATGATGTTTTTCAATGGCAAAAATCAATGAATATTGTAAATGCACAAACAGTAATTTCTCCGCATTGCAAGGTGCAATTCTGAAATTTTTTGCTTTTTCCTGCTCCTCTTAGCATGATAAAGAAGATTCAAAGAGAATGAGATGCCAGCTCCTTTCATTCAGTCAGTAGCTTCAATCATTTCTGGTATATGAATAACATGATGTTTTTCAATGGCAAAAATCAATGAATATTGTAAATGCACAAACAGTAATTTCTCCGCATTGCAAGGTGCAATTCTGAAATTTTTTGCTTTTTCCTGCTCCTCTTAGCATGATAAAGAAGATTCAAAGAGAGTGAGATGCCAGCTCCTTTCATTCAGTCAGTAGCTTCAAACATTTCTGGTATATGAATAACATGTTTTTCAATGGCAAAAATCAATGAATATTGTAAATGCACAAACAGTAATTTCTCCGCATTGCAAGGTGCAATTCTGAAATTTTTTGCTTTTTCCTGCTCCTCTTAGCATGATAAAGAAGATTCAAAGAGAGTGAGATGCCATCTCCTTTCATTCAGTCAGTAGCTTCAATCATTTCTGGACGTTTTTCAATGGCAAAAATCAATGAATATTGTAAATGCACAAACAGTAATTTCTCCGCATTGCAAGGTGCAATTCTGAAATTTTTTGCTTTTTCCTGCTCCTCAGCATGATAAACAAGATTCAAAGAGAGTGAGATGCCAGCTCCTTTCATTCAGTCAGTAGCTTCAATCATTTCTGGACGTTTTTCAATGGCAAAAATCAATGAATATTGTAAATGCACAAACAGTAATTTCTCCGCATTGCAAGGTGCAATTCTGAAATTTTTTGCTTTTTCCTGCTCCTCTTAGCATGATAAAGAAGATTCAAAGAGAGTGAGATGCCAGCTCCTTTCATTCAGTCAGTAGCTACAATCATTTCTGGACGTTTTTCAATGGCAAAAATCAATGAATATTGTAAATGCACAAACAGTAATTTCTCCGCATTGCAAGGTGCAATTCTGAAATTTTTTGCTTTTTCCTGCTCCTCTTAGCATGATAAAGAAGATTCAAAGAGAGTGAGATGCCAGCTCCTTTCATTCAGTCAGTAGCTTCAAACATTTCTGGTATATGAATAACATGATGTTTTTCAATGGCAAAAATCAATGAATATTGTAAATGCACAAACAGTAATTTCTCCGCATTGCAAGGTGCAATTCTGAAATTTTTTGCTTTTTCCTGCTCCTCTTAGCATGATAAAGAAGATTCAAAGAGAGAGATGCCAGCTCCTTTCATTCAGTCAGTAGCTTCAATCATTTCTGGACGTTTTTCAATGGCAAAAATCATTGAATATTGTAAATGCACAAACAGTAATTTCTCCGCATTGCAAGGTGCAATTCTGAAATTTTTTGCTTTTTCCTGCTCCTCTTAGCATGATAAAGAAGATTCAAAGAGAGTGAGATGCCAGCTCCTTTCATTCAGTCAGTAGCTTCAATCATTTCTGGAATATGAATAACATGATGTTTTTCAATGGCAAAAATCAATGAATATTGTAAATGCACAAACAGTAATTTCTCCGCATTGCAAGGTGCAATTCTGAAATTTTTTGCTTTTTCCTGCTCCTCTTAGCATGATAAAGAAGATTCAAAGAGAGTGAGATGCCAGCTCCTTTCATTCAGTCAGTAGCTTCAATCATTTCTGGACGTTTTTCAATGGCAAAAATCATTGAATATTGTAAATGCACAAACAGTAATTTCTCCGCATTGCAAGGTGCAATTCTGAAATTTTTTGCTTTTTCCTGCTCCTCTTAGCATGATAAAGAAGATTCAAAGAGAGTGAGATGCCAGCTCCTTTCATTCAGTCAGTAGCTTCAATCATTTCTGGTATATGAATAACATGATGTTTTTCAATGGCAAAAATCAATGAATATTGTAAATGCACAAACAGTAATTTCTCCGCATTGCAAGGTGCAATTCTGAAATTTTTTGCTTTTTCCTGCTCCTCTTAGCACGATAAAGAAGATTCAAAGAGAGTGAGATGCCAGCTCCTTTCATTCAGTCAGTAGCTTCAATCATTTCTGGACGTTTTTCAATGGCAAAAATCAATGAATATTGTAAATGCACAAACAGTAATTTCTCCGCATTGCAAGGTGCAATTCTGAAATTTTTTGCTTTTTCCTGCTCCTCTTAGCGTGATAAACAAGATTCAAAGAGAGTGAGATGCCAGCTCCTTTCATTCAGTCAGTAGCTTCAATCATTTCTGGACGTTTTTCAATGGCAAAAATCAATGAATATTGTAAATGCACAAACAGTAATTTCTCCGCATTGCAAGGTGCAATTCTGAAATTTTTTGCTTTTTCCTACTCCTCTTAGCATGATAAAGAAGATTCAAAGAGAGTGAGATGCCAGCTCCTTTCATTCAGTCAGTAGCTTCAAACATTTCTGGTATATGAATAACATGATGTTTTTCAATGGCAAAAATCAATGAATATTGTAAATGCACAAACAGTAATTTCTCCGCATTGCAAGGTGCAATTCTGAAATTTTTTGCTTTTTCCTGCTCCTCTTAGCATGATAAAGAAGATTCAAAGAGAGTGAGATGCCAGCTCCTTTCATTCAGTCAGTAGCTTCAATCATTTCTGGACGTTTTTCAATGGCAAAAATCAATGAATATTGTAAATGCACAAACAGTAATTTCTCCGCATTGCAAGGTGCAATTCTGAAATTTTTTGCTTTTTCCTGCTCCTCTTAGCATGATAAAGAAGATTCAAAGAGAGTGAGATGCCAGCTCCTTTCATTCAGTCAGTAGCTTCAATCATTTCTGGACGTTTTTCAATGGCAAAAATCAATGAATATTGTAAATGCACAAACAGTAATTTCTCCGCATTGCAAGGTGCAATTCTGAAATTTTTTGCTTTTTCCTGCTCCTCTTAGCATGATAAAGAAGATTCAAAGAGAGTGAGATGCCAGCTCCTTTCATTCAGTCAGTAGCTTCAAACATTTCTGGTATATGAATAACATGATGTTTTTCAATGGCAAAAATCAATGAATATTGTAAATGCACAAACTAATTTCTCCGCATTGCAAGGTGCAATTCTGAAATTTTTTGCTTTTTCCTGCTCCTCTTAGCATGATAAAGAAGATTCAAAGAGAGTGAGATGCCAGCTCCTTTCATTCAGTCAGTAGCTTCAATCATTTCTGGTATATGAATAACATGATGTTTTTCAATGGCAAAAATCAATGAATATTGTAAATGCACAAACAGTAATTTCTCAGCATTGCAAGGTGCAATTCTGAAATTTTTTGCTTTTTCCTGCTCCTCTTAGCATGGTAAAGAAGATTCAAAGAGAGTGAGATGCCAGCTCCTTTCATTCAGTCAGTAGCTTCAATCATTTCTGGACGTTTTTCAATGGCAAAAATCATTGAATATTGTAAATGCACAAACAATAATTTCTCCGCATTGCAAGGTGCAATTCTGAAATTTTTGCTTTTTCCTGCTCCTCTTAGCATGATAAACAAAATTCAAAGAGAGTGAGATGCCAGCTAATTTCATTCAGTCAGTAGCTTCAAACATTTCTGGTATATGAATAACATGATGTTTTTCAATGGCAAAAATCAATGAATATTGTAAATGCACAAACAGTAATTTCTCCGCATTGCAAGGTGCAATTCTGAAATTTTTTGCTTTTTCCTGCTCCTCTTAGCATGATAAAGAAGATTCAAAGAGAGTGAGATGCCAGCTCCTTTCATTCAGTCAGTAGCTTCAATCATTTCTGGACGTTTTTCAATGGCAAAAATCATTGAATATTGTAAATGCACAAACAGTAATTTCTCCGCATTGCAAGGTGCAATTCTGAAATTTTTGCTTTTTCCTGCTCCTCTTAGCATGATAAACAAGATTCAAAGAGAGTGAGATGCCAGCTCCTTTCATTCAGTCAGTAGCTTCAAACATTTCTGGTATATGAATAACATGATGTTTTTCAATGGCAAAAATCAATGAATATTGTAAATGCACAAACAGTAATTTCTCCGCATTGCAAGGTGCAATTCTGAAATTTTTTGCTTTTTCCTGCTCCTCTTAGCATGATAAAGAAGATTCAAAGAGAGTGAGATGCCAGCTCCTTTCATTCAGTCAGTAGCTTCAATCATTTCTGGACGTTTTTCAATGGCAAAAATCAATGAATATTGTAAATGCACAAACAGTAATTTCTCCGCATTGCAAGGTGCAATTCTGAAATTTTTTGCTTTTTCCTGCTCCTCTTAGCATGATAAAGAAGATTCAAAGAGAGTGAGATGCCAGCTCCTTTCATTCAGTCAGTAGCTTCAATCATTTCTGGACGTTTTTCAATGGCAAAAATCAATGAATATTGTAAATGCACAAACAGTAATTTCTCCGCATTGCAAGGTGCAATTCTGAAATTTTTTGCTTTTTCCTGCTCCTCTTAGCATGATAAAGAAGATTCAAAGAGAGTGAGATGCCAGCTCCTTTCATTCAGTCAGTAGCTTCAATCATTTCTGGACGTTTTTCAATGGCAAAAATCAATGAATATTGTAAATGCACAAACAGTAATTTCTCCGCATTGCAAGGTGCAATTCTGAAATTTTTTGCTTTTTCCTGCTCCTCTTAGCATGATAAAGAAGATTCAAAGAGAGTGAGATGCCAGCTCCTTTCATTCAGTCAGTAGCTTCAAACATTTCTGGTATATGAATAACGATGTTTTTCAATGGCAAAAATCAATGAATATTGTAAATGCACAAACAGTAATTTCTCCGCATTGCAAGGTGCAATTCTGAAATTTTTTGCTTTTTCCTGCTCCTCTTAGCATGATAAAGAAGATTCAAAGAGAGTGAGATGCCAGCTCCTTTCATTCAGTCAGTAGCTTCAATCATTTCTGGTATATGAATAACATGATGTTTTTCAATGGCAAAAATCAATGAATATTGTAAATGCACAAACAGTAATTTCTCCGCATTGCAAGGTGCAATTCTGAAATTTTTTGCTTTTTCCTGCTCCTCTTAGCATGGTAAAGAAGATTCAAAGAGAGTGAGATGCCAGCTCCTTTCATTCAGTCAGTAGCTTCAATCATTTCTGGACGTTTTTCAATGGCAAAAATCATTGAATATTGTAAATGCACAAACAGTAATTTCTCCGCATTGCAAGGTGCAATTCTGAAATTTTTGCTTTTTCCTGCTCCTCTTAGCATGATAAACAAGATTCAAAGAGAGTGAGATGCCAGCTCCTTTCATTCAGTCAGTAGCTTCAAACATTTCTGGTATAAGAATAACATGATGTTTTTCAATGGCAAAAATCAATGAATATTGTAAATGCACAAACAGTAATTTCTCCGCATTGCAAGGTGCAATTTGAAATTTTTTGCTTTTTCCTGCTCCTCTTAGCATGATAAAGAAGATTCAAAGAGAGTGAGATGCCAGCTCCTTTCATTCAGTCAGTAGCTTCAATCATTTCTGGACGTTTGTCAATGGCAAAAATCAATGAATATTGTAAATGCACAAACAGTAATTTCTCCGCATTGCAAGGTGCAATTCTGAAATTTTTTGCTTTATCCTGCTCCTCTAAGCATGATAAAGAAGATTCAAAGAGAGTGAGATGCCAGCTCCTTTCCTTCAGTCAGTAGCTTCAAACATTTCTGGTATATGAATAACATGATGTTTTTCAATGGCAAAAATCAATGAATATTGTAAATGCACAAACAGTAATTTCTCCGCATTGCAAGGTGCAATTCTGAAATTTTTTGCTTTTTCCTGCTCCTCTTAGCATGATAAAGAAGATTCAAAGAGAATGAGATGCCAGCTCCTTTCATTCAGTCAGTAGCTTCAATCATTTCTGGTATATGAATAACATGATGTTTTTCAATGGCAAAAATCAATGAATATTGTAAATGCACAAACAGTAATTTCTCCGCATTGCAAGGTGCAATTCTGAAATTTTTTGCTTTTTCCTGCTCCTCTTAGCATGATAAAGAAGATTCAAAGAGAATGAGATGCCAGCTCCTTTCATTCAGTCAGTAGCTTCAATCATTTCTGGTATATGAATAACATGATGTTTTTCAATGGCAAAAATCAATGAATATTGTAAATGCACAAACAGTAATTTCTCCGCATTGCAAGGTGCAATTCTGAAATTTTTTGCTTTTTCCTGCTCCTCTTAGCATGATAAAGAAGATTCAAAGAGAGTGAGATGCCAGCTCCTTTCATTCAGTCAGTAGCTTCAAACATTTCTGGTATATGAATAACATGTTTTTCAATGGCAAAAATCAATGAATATTGTAAATGCACAAACAGTAATTTCTCCGCATTGCAAGGTGCAATTCTGAAATTTTTTGCTTTTTCCTGCTCCTCAGCATGATAAACAAGATTCAAAGAGAGTGAGATGCCAGCTCCTTTCATTCAGTCAGTAGCTTCAATCATTTCTGGACGTTTTTCAATGGCAAAAATCAATGAATATTGTAAATGCACAAACAGTAATTTCTCCGCATTGCAAGGTGCAATTCTGAAATTTTTTGCTTTTTCCTGCTCCTCTTAGCATGATAAACAAGATTCAAAGAGAGTGAGATGCAAGCTCCTTTCATTCAGTCAGTAGCTTCAATCATTTCTGGACGTTTTTCAATGGCAAAAATCAATGAATATTGTAAATGCACAAACAGTAATTTCTCCGCATTGCAAGGTGCAATTCTGAAATTTTTTGCTTTTTCCTGCTCCTCTTAGCATGATAAACAAGATTCAAAGAGAGTGAGATGCCAGCTCCTTTCATTCAGTCAGTAGCTTCAATCATTTCTGGACGTTTTTCAATGGCAAAAATCAATGAATATTGTAAATGCACAAACAGTAATTTCTCCGCATTGCAAGGTGCAATTCTGAAATTTTTTGCTTTTTCCTGCTCCTCTTAGCATGATAAAGAAGATTCAAAGAGAGTGAGATGCCAGCTCCTTTCATTCAGTCAGTAGCTTCAATCATTTCTGGACGTTTTTCAATGGCAAAAATCAATGAATATTGTAAATGCACAAACAGTAATTTCTCCGCATTGCAAGGTGCAATTCTGAAATTTTTTGCTTTTTCCTGCTCCTCTTAGCATGATAAACAAGATTCAAAGAGAGTGAGATGCCAGCTCCTTTCATTCAGTCAGTAGCTTCAATCATTTCTGGACGTTTTTCAATGGCAAAAATCATTGAATATTGTAAATGCACAAACAGTAATTTCTCCGCATTGCAAGGTGCAATTCTGAAATTTTTTGCTTTTTCCTGCTCCTCTTAGCATGATAAAGAAGATTCAAAGAGAATGAGATGCCAGCTCCTTTCATTCAGTCAGTAGCTTCAATCATTTCTGGCATATGAATAACATGATGTTTTTCAATGGCAAAAATCAATGAATATTGTAAATGCACAAACAGTAATTTCTCCGCATTGCAAGGTGCAATTCTGAAATTTTTTGCTTTTTCCTGCTCCTCTTAGCATGATAAAGAAGATTCAAAGAGAGTGAGATGCCAGCTCCTTTCATTCAGTCAGTAGCTTCAATCATTTCTGGACGTTTTTCAATGGCAAAAATCAATGAATATTGTAAATGCACAAACAGTAATTTCTCCGCATTGCAAGGTGCAATTCTGAAATTTTTTGCTTTTTCCTGCTCCTCTTAGCATGATAAACAAGATTCAAAGAGAGTGAGATGCCAGTTCCTTTCATTCAGTCAGTAGCTTCAATCATTTCTGGACGTTTTTCAATGGCAAAAATCAATGAATATTGTAAATGCACAAACAGTAATTTCTCCGCATTGCAAGGTGCAATTCTGAAATTTTTTGCTTTTTCCTGCTCCTCTTAGCATGATAAAAAAGATTCAAAGAGAGTGAGATGCCAGCTCCTTTCATTCAGTCAGTAGCTTCAAACATTTCTGGTATATGAATAACATGATGTTTTTCAATGGCAAAAATCAATGAATATTGTAGATGCACAAACAGTAATTTCTCCGCATTGCAAGGTGCAATTCTGAAATTTTTTGCTTTTTCCTGCTCCTCTTAGCATGATAAAGAAGATTCAAAGAGAGTGAGATGCCAGCTCCTTTCATTCAGTCAGTAGCTTCAATCATTTCTGGACGTTTTTCAATGGCAAAAATCATTGAATATTGTAAATGCACAAACAGCAATTTCTCCGCATTGCAAGGTGCAATTCTGAATTTTTTTGCTTTTTCCTGCTCACCTTAGCATGATAAAGAAGATTCAAAGAGAGTGAGATGCCAGCTCCTTTCATTCAGTCAGTAGCTTCAATCATTTCTGGTATATGAATAACATGATGTTTTTCAATGGCAAAAATCAATGAATATTGTAAATGCACAAACAGTAATTTCTCCGCATTGCAAGGTGCAATTCTGAAATTTTTTGCTTTTTCCTGCTCCTCTTAGCATGATAAAGAAGATTCAAAGAGAATGAGATGCCAGCTCCTTTCATTCAGTCAGTAGCTTCAATCATTTCTGGACGTTTTTCAATGGCAAAAATCAATGAATATTGTAAATGCACAAACAGTAATTTCTCCGCATTGCAAGGTGCAATTCTGAAATTTTTTGCTTTTTCCTGCTCCTCTTAGCATGATAAACAAGATTCAAAGAGAGTGAGATGCCAGCTCCTTTCATTCAGTCAGTAGCTTCAATCATTTCTGGACGTTTGTCAATGGCAAAAATCAATGAATATTGTAAATGCACAAACAGTAATTTCTCCGCATTGCAAGGTGCAATTCTGAAATTTTTTGCTTTATCCTGCTCCTCTAAGCATGATAAAGAAGATTCAAAGAGAGTGAGATGCCAGCTCCTTTCCTTCAGTCAGTAGCTTCAAACATTTCTGGTATATGAATAACATGATGTTTTTCAATGGCAAAAATCAATGAATATTGTAAATGCACAAACAGTAATTTCTCCGCATTGCAAGGTGCAATTCTGAAATTTTTTGCTTTTTCCTGCTCCTCTTAGCATGATAAAGAAGATTCAAAGAGAATGAGATGCCAGCTCCTTTCATTCAGTCAGTAGCTTCAATCATTTCTGGTATATGAATAACATGATGTTTTTCAATGGCAAAAATCAATGAATATTGTAAATGCACAAACAGTAATTTCTCCGCATTGCAAGGTGCAATTCTGAAATTTTTTGCTTTTTCCTGCTCCTCTTAGCATGATAAAGAAGATTCAAAGAGAATGAGATGCCAGCTCCTTTCATTCAGTCAGTAGCTTCAATCATTTCTGGTATATGAATAACATGATGTTTTTCAATGGCAAAAATCAATGAATATTGTAAATGCACAAACAGTAATTTCTCCGCATTGCAAGGTGCAATTCTGAAATTTTTTGCTTTTTCCTGCTCCTCTTAGCATGATAAAGAAGATTCAAAGAGAGTGAGATGCCAGCTCCTTTCATTCAGTCAGTAGCTTCAAACATTTCTGGTATATGAATAACATGTTTTTCAATGGCAAAAATCAATGAATATTGTAAATGCACAAACAGTAATTTCTCCGCATTGCAAGGTGCAATTCTGAAATTTTTTGCTTTTTCCTGCTCCTCTTAGCATGATAAAGAAGATTCAAAGAGAGTGAGATGCCATCTCCTTTCATTCAGTCAGTAGCTTCAATCATTTCTGGACGTTTTTCAATGGCAAAAATCAATGAATATTGTAAATGCACAAACAGTAATTTCTCCGCATTGCAAGGTGCAATTCTGAAATTTTTTGCTTTTTCCTGCTCCTCAGCATGATAAACAAGATTCAAAGAGAGTGAGATGCCAGCTCCTTTCATTCAGTCAGTAGCTTCAATCATTTCTGGACGTTTTTCAATGGCAAAAATCAATGAATATTGTAAATGCACAAACAGTAATTTCTCCGCATTGCAAGGTGCAATTCTGAAATTTTTTGCTTTTTCCTGCTCCTCTTAGCATGATAAACAAGATTCAAAGAGAGTGAGATGCAAGCTCCTTTCATTCAGTCAGTAGCTTCAATCATTTCTGGACGTTTTTCAATGGCAAAAATCAATGAATATTGTAAATGCACAAACAGTAATTTCTCCGCATTGCAAGGTGCAATTCTGAAATTTTTTGCTTTTTCCTGCTCCTCTTAGCATGATAAAGAAGATTCAAAGAGAGTGAGATGCCAGCTGCTTTCATTCAGTCAGTAGCTACAATCATTTCTGGACGTTTTTCAATGGCAAAAATCAATGAATATTGTAAATGCACAAACAGTAATTTCTCCGCATTGCAAGGTGCAATTCTGAAATTTTTTGCTTTTTCCTGCTCCTCTTACCATGATAAAGAAGATTCAAAGAGAGTGAGATGCCAGCTCCTTTCATTCAGTCAGTAGCTTCAAACATTTCTGGTATATGAATAACATGATGTTTTTCAATGGCAAAAATCAATGAATATTGTAAATGCACAAACAGTAATTTCTCCGCATTGCAAGGTGCAATTCTGAAATTTTTTGCTTTTTCCTGCTCCTCTTAGCATGATAAAGAAGATTCAAAGAGAGAGATGCCAGCTCCTTTCATTCAGTCAGTAGCTTCAATCATTTCTGGACGTTTTTCAATGGCAAAAATCATTGAATATTGTAAATGCACAAACAGTAATTTCTCCGCATTGCAAGGTGCAATTCTGAAATTTTTTGCTTTTTCCTGCTCCTCTTAGCATGATAAAGAAGATTCAAAGAGAGTGAGATGCCAGCTCCTTTCATTCAGTCAGTAGCTTCAATCATTTCTGGACGTTTTTCAATGGCAAAAATCATTGAATATTGTAAATGCACAAACAGCAATTTCTCCGCATTGCAAGGTGCAATTCTGAATTTTTTTGCTTTTTCCTGCTCACCTTAGCATGATAAAGAAGATTCAAAGAGAGTGAGATGCCAGCTCCTTTCATTCAGTCAGTAGCTTCAATCATTTCTGGTATATGAATAACATGATGTTTTTCAATGGCAAAAATCAATGAATATTGTAAATGCACAAACAGTAATTTCTCCGCATTGCAAGGTGCAATTCTGAAATTTTTTGCTTTTTCCTGCTCCTCTTAGCATGATAAAGAAGATTCAAAGAGAATGAGATGCCAGCTCCTTTCATTCAGTCAGTAGCTTCAATCATTTCTGGACGTTTTTCAATGGCAAAAATCAATGAATATTGTAAATGCACAAACAGTAATTTCTCCGCATTGCAAGGTGCAATTCTGAAATTTTTTGCTTTTTCCTGCTCCTCTTAGCATGATAAACAAGATTCAAAGAGAGTGAGATGCCAGCTCCTTTCATTCAGTCAGTAGCTTCAATCATTTCTGGACGTTTGTCAATGGCAAAAATCAATGAATATTGTAAATGCACAAACAGTAATTTCTCCGCATTGCAAGGTGCAATTCTGAAATTTTTTGCTTTATCCTGCTCCTCTAAGCATGATAAAGAAGATTCAAAGAGAGTGAGATGCCAGCTCCTTTCCTTCAGTCAGTAGCTTCAAACATTTCTGGTATATGAATAACATGATGTTTTTCAATGGCAAAAATCAATGAATATTGTAAATGCACAAACAGTAATTTCTCCGCATTGCAAGGTGCAATTCTGAAATTTTTTGCTTTTTCCTGCTCCTCTTAGCATGATAAAGAAGATTCAAAGAGAATGAGATGCCAGCTCCTTTCATTCAGTCAGTAGCTTCAATCATTTCTGGTATATGAATAACATGATGTTTTTCAATGGCAAAAATCAATGAATATTGTAAATGCACAAACAGTAATTTCTCCGCATTGCAAGGTGCAATTCTGAAATTTTTTGCTTTTTCCTGCTCCTCTTAGCATGATAAAGAAGATTCAAAGAGAATGAGATGCCAGCTCCTTTCATTCAGTCAGTAGCTTCAATCATTTCTGGTATATGAATAACATGATGTTTTTCAATGGCAAAAATCAATGAATATTGTAAATGCACAAACAGTAATTTCTCCGCATTGCAAGGTGCAATTCTGAAATTTTTTGCTTTTTCCTGCTCCTCTTAGCATGATAAAGAAGATTCAAAGAGAATGAGATGCCAGCTCCTTTCATTCAGTCAGTAGCTTCAATCATTTCTGGTATATGAATAACATGATGTTTTTCAATGGCAAAAATCAATGAATATTGTAAATGCACAAACAGTAATTTCTCCGCATTGCAAGGTGCAATTCTGAAATTTTTTGCTTTTTCCTGCTCCTCTTAGCATGATAAAGAAGATTCAAAGAGAGTGAGATGCCAGCTCCTTTCATTCAGTCAGTAGCTTCAAACATTTCTGGTATATGAATAACATGTTTTTCAATGGCAAAAATCAATGAATATTGTAAATGCACAAACAGTAATTTCTCCGCATTGCAAGGTGCAATTCTGAAATTTTTTGCTTTTTCCTGCTCCTCTTAGCATGATAAAGAAGATTCAAAGAGAGTGAGATGCCATCTCCTTTCATTCAGTCAGTAGCTTCAATCATTTCTGGACGTTTTTCAATGGCAAAAATCAATGAATATTGTAAATGCACAAACAGTAATTTCTCCGCATTGCAAGGTGCAATTCTGAAATTTTTTGCTTTTTCCTGCTCCTCAGCATGATAAACAAGATTCAAAGAGAGTGAGATGCAAGCTCCTTTCATTCAGTCAGTAGCTTCAATCATTTCTGGACGTTTTTCAATGGCAAAAATCAATGAATATTGTAAATGCACAAACAGTAATTTCTCCGCATTGCAAGGTGCAATTCTGAAATTTTTTGCTTTTTCCTGCTCCTCTTAGCATGATAAAGAAGATTCAAAGAGAGTGAGATGCCAGCTCCTTTCATTCAGTCAGTAGCTACAATCATTTCTGGACGTTTTTCAATGGCAAAAATCAATGAATATTGTAAATGCACAAACAGTAATTTCTCCGCATTGCAAGGTGCAATTCTGAAATTTTTTGCTTTTTCCTGCTCCTCTTAGCATGATAAAGAAGATTCAAAGAGAGTGAGATGCCAGCTCCTTTCATTCAGTCAGTAGCTTCAAACATTTCTGGTATATGAATAACATGATGTTTTTCAATGGCAAAAATCAATGAATATTGTAAATGCACAAACAGTAATTTCTCCGCATTGCAAGGTGCAATTCTGAAATTTTTTGCTTTTTCCTGCTCCTCTTAGCATGATAAAGAAGATTCAAAGAGAGAGATGCCAGCTCCTTTCATTCAGTCAGTAGCTTCAATCATTTCTGGACGTTTTTCAATGGCAAAAATCATTGAATATTGTAAATGCACAAACAGTAATTTCTCCGCATTGCAAGGTGCAATTCTGAAATTTTTTGCTTTTTCCTGCTCCTCTTAGCATGATAAAGAAGATTCAAAGAGAGTGAGATGCCAGCTCCTTTCATTCAGTCAGTAGCTTCAATCATTTCTGGAATATGAATAACATGATGTTTTTCAATGGCAAAAATCAATGAATATTGTAAATGCACAAACAGTAATTTCTCCGCATTGCAAGGTGCAATTCTGAAATTTTTTGCTTTTTCCTGCTCCTCTTAGCATGATAAAGAAGATTCAAAGAGAGTGAGATGCCAGCTCCTTTCATTCAGTCAGTAGCTTCAATCATTTCTGGACGTTTTTCAATGGCAAAAATCATTGAATATTGTAAATGCACAAACAGTAATTTCTCCGCATTGCAAGGTGCAATTCTGAAATTTTTTGCTTTTTCCTGCTCCTCTTAGCATGATAAAGAAGATTCAAAGAGAGTGAGATGCCAGCTCCTTTCATTCAGTCAGTAGCTTCAATCATTTCTGGTATATGAATAACATGATGTTTTTCAATGGCAAAAATCAATGAATATTGTAAATGCACAAACAGTAATTTCTCCGCATTGCAAGGTGCAATTCTGAAATTTTTTGCTTTTTCCTGCTCCTCTTAGCACGATAAAGAAGATTCAAAGAGAGTGAGATGCCAGCTCCTTTCATTCAGTCAGTAGCTTCAATCATTTCTGGACGTTTTTCAATGGCAAAAATCAATGAATATTGTAAATGCACAAACAGTAATTTCTCCGCATTGCAAGGTGCAATTCTGAAATTTTTTGCTTTTTCCTGCTCCTCTTAGCGTGATAAACAAGATTCAAAGAGAGTGAGATGCCAGCTCCTTTCATTCAGTCAGTAGCTTCAATCATTTCTGGACGTTTTTCAATGGCAAAAATCAATGAATATTGTAAATGCACAAACAGTAATTTCTCCGCATTGCAAGGTGCAATTCTGAAATTTTTTGCTTTTTCCTACTCCTCTTAGCATGATAAAGAAGATTCAAAGAGAGTGAGATGCCAGCTCCTTTCATTCAGTCAGTAGCTTCAAACATTTCTGGTATATGAATAACATGATGTTTTTCAATGGCAAAAATCAATGAATATTGTAAATGCACAAACAGTAATTTCTCCGCATTGCAAGGTGCAATTCTGAAATTTTTTGCTTTTTCCTGCTCCTCTTAGCATGATAAAGAAGATTCAAAGAGAGTGAGATGCCAGCTCCTTTCATTCAGTCAGTAGCTTCAATCATTTCTGGACGTTTTTCAATGGCAAAAATCAATGAATATTGTAAATGCACAAACAGTAATTTCTCCGCATTGCAAGGTGCAATTCTGAAATTTTTTGCTTTTTCCTGCTCCTCTTAGCATGATAAAGAAGATTCAAAGAGAGTGAGATGCCAGCTCCTTTCATTCAGTCAGTAGCTTCAATCATTTCTGGACGTTTTTCAATGGCAAAAATCAATGAATATTGTAAATGCACAAACAGTAATTTCTCCGCATTGCAAGGTGCAATTCTGAAATTTTTTGCTTTTTCCTGCTCCTCTTAGCATGATAAAGAAGATTCAAAGAGAGTGAGATGCCAGCTCCTTTCATTCAGTCAGTAGCTTCAAACATTTCTGGTATATGAATAACATGATGTTTTTCAATGGCAAAAATCAATGAATATTGTAAATGCACAAACTAATTTCTCCGCATTGCAAGGTGCAATTCTGAAATTTTTTGCTTTTTCCTGCTCCTCTTAGCATGATAAAGAAGATTCAAAGAGAGTGAGATGCCAGCTCCTTTCATTCAGTCAGTAGCTTCAATCATTTCTGGTATATGAATAACATGATGTTTTTCAATGGCAAAAATCAATGAATATTGTAAATGCACAAACAGTAATTTCTCCGCATTGCAAGGTGCAATTCTGAAATTTTTTGCTTTTTCCTGCTCCTCTTAGCATGGTAAAGAAGATTCAAAGAGAGTGAGATGCCAGCTCCTTTCATTCAGTCAGTAGCTTCAATCATTTCTGGACGTTTTTCAATGGCAAAAATCATTGAATATTGTAAATGCACAAACAGTAATTTCTCCGCATTGCAAGGTGCAATTCTGAAATTTTTGCTTTTTCCTGCTCCTCTTAGCATGATAAACAAAATTCAAAGAGAGTGAGATGCCAGCTAATTTCATTCAGTCAGTAGCTTCAAACATTTCTGGTATATGAATAACATGATGTTTTTCAATGGCAAAAATCAATGAATATTGTAAATGCACAAACAGTAATTTCTCCGCATTGCAAGGTGCAATTCTGAAATTTTTTGCTTTTTCCTGCTCCTCTTAGCATGATAAAGAAGATTCAAAGAGAGTGAGATGCCAGCTCCTTTCATTCAGTCAGTAGCTTCAATCATTTCTGGACGTTTTTCAATGGCAAAAATCATTGAATATTGTAAATGCACAAACAGTAATTTCTCCGCATTGCAAGGTGCAATTCTGAAATTTTTGCTTTTTCCTGCTCCTCTTAGCATGATAAACAAGATTCAAAGAGAGTGAGATGCCAGCTCCTTTCATTCAGTCAGTAGCTTCAAACATTTCTGGTATATGAATAACATGATGTTTTTCAATGGCAAAAATCAATGAATATTGTAAATGCACAAACAGTAATTTCTCCGCATTGCAAGGTGCAATTCTGAAATTTTTTGCTTTTTCCTGCTCCTCTTAGCATGATAAAGAAGATTCAAAGAGAGTGAGATGCCAGCTCCTTTCATTCAGTCAGTAGCTTCAATCATTTCTGGACGTTTTTCAATGGCAAAAATCAATGAATATTGTAAATGCACAAACAGTAATTTCTCCGCATTGCAAGGTGCAATTCTGAAATTTTTTGCTTTTTCCTGCTCCTCTTAGCATGATAAAGAAGATTCAAAGAGAGTGAGATGCCAGCTCCTTTCATTCAGTCAGTAGCTTCAATCATTTCTGGACGTTTTTCAATGGCAAAAATCAATGAATATTGTAAATGCACAAACAGTAATTTCTCCGCATTGCAAGGTGCAATTCTGAAATTTTTTGCTTTTTCCTGCTCCTCTTAGCATGATAAAGAAGATTCAAAGAGAGTGAGATGCCAGCTCCTTTCATTCAGTCAGTAGCTTCAATCATTTCTGGACGTTTTTCAATGGCAAAAATCAATGAATATTGTAAATGCACAAACAGTAATTTCTCCGCATTGCAAGGTGCAATTCTGAAATTTTTTGCTTTTTCCTGCTCCTCTTAGCATGATAAAGAAGATTCAAAGAGAGTGAGATGCCAGCTCCTTTCATTCAGTCAGTAGCTTCAAACATTTCTGGTATATGAATAACGATGTTTTTCAATGGCAAAAATCAATGAATATTGTAAATGCACAAACAGTAATTTCTCCGCATTGCAAGGTGCAATTCTGAAATTTTTTGCTTTTTCCTGCTCCTCTTAGCATGATAAAGAAGATTCAAAGAGAGTGAGATGCCAGCTCCTTTCATTCAGTCAGTAGCTTCAATCATTTCTGGTATATGAATAACATGATGTTTTTCAATGGCAAAAATCAATGAATATTGTAAATGCACAAACAGTAATTTCTCCGCATTGCAAGGTGCAATTCTGAAATTTTTTGCTTTTTCCTGCTCCTCTTAGCATGGTAAAGAAGATTCAAAGAGAGTGAGATGCCAGCTCCTTTCATTCAGTCAGTAGCTTCAATCATTTCTGGACGTTTTTCAATGGCAAAAATCATTGAATATTGTAAATGCAGAAACAGTAATTTCTCCGCATTGCAAGGTGCAATTCTGAAATTTTTGCTTTTTCCTGCTCCTCTTAGCATGATAAACAAGATTCAAAGAGAGTGAGATGCCAGCTCCTTTCATTCAGTCAGTAGCTTCAAACATTTCTGGTATAAGAATAACATGATGTTTTTCAATGGCAAAAATCAATGAATATTGTAAATGCACAAACAGTAATTTCTCCGCATTGCAAGGTGCAATTTGAAATTTTTTGCTTTTTCCTGCTCCTCTTAGCATGATAAAGAAGATTCAAAGAGAGTGAGATGCCAGCTCCTTTCATTCAGTCAGTAGCTTCAATCATTTCTGGACGTTTTTCAATGGCAAAAATCAATGAATATTGTAAATGCACAAACAGTAATTTCTCCGCATTGCAAGGTGCAATTCTGAAATTTTTTGCTTTTTCCTTCTCCTCTTAGCATGATAAAGAAGATTCAAATAGAGTGAGATGCCAGCTCCTTTCATTCAGTCAGTAGCTTCAATCATTTCTGGAATATGAATAACATGATGTTTTTCAATGGCAAAAATCAATGAATATTGTAAATGCACAAACAGTAATTTCTCCGCATTGCAAGGTGTAATTCTGAAATTTTTTGCTTTTTCCTGCTCCTCTTAGCATGATAAAGAAGATTCAAAGAGAGTGAGATGCCAGCTCCTTTCATTCAGTCAGTAGCTTCAATCATTTCTGGACGTTTTTCAATGGCAAAAATCATTGAATATTGTAAATGCACAAACAGTAATTTCTCCGCATTGCAAGGTGCAATTCTGAAATTTTTTGCTTTTTCCTGCTCCTCTTAGCATGATAAAGAAGATTCAAAGAGAGTGAGATGCCAGCTCCTTTCATTCAGTCAGTAGCTTCAATCATTTCTGGTATATGAATAACATGATGTTTTTCAATGGCAAAAATCAATGAATATTGTAAATGCACAAACAGTAATTTCTCCGCATTGCAAGGTGCAATTCTGAAATTTTTTGCTTTTTCCTGCTCCTCTTAGCATGATAAAGAAGATTCAAAGAGAGTGAGATGCCAGCTCCTTTCATTCAGTCAGTAGCTTCAAACATTTCTGGTATATGAATAACATGATGTTTTTCAATGGCAAAAATCAATGAATATTGTAAATGCACAAACAGTTATTTCTCCGCATTGCAAGGTGCAATTCTGAAATTTTTTGCTTTTTCCTGCTCCTCTTAGCATGATAAAGAAGATTCAAAGAGAGTGAGATGCCATCTCCTTTCATTCAGTCAGTAGCTTCAATCATTTCTGGACGTTTTTCAATGGCAAAAATCAATGAATATTGTAAATGCACAAACAGTAATTTCTCCGCATTGCAAGGTGCAATTCTGAAATTTTTTGCTTTTTCCTGCTCCTCAGCATGATAAACAAGATTCAAAGAGAGTGAGATGCCAGCTCCTTTCATTCAGTCAGTAGCTTCAATCATTTCTGGACGTTTTTCAATGGCAAAAATCAATGAATATTGTAAATGCACAAACAGTAATTTCTCCGCATTGCAAGGTGCAATTCTGAAATTTTTTGCTTTTTCCTGCTCCTCTTAGCATGATAAACAAGATTCAAAGAGAGTGAGATGCAAGCTCCTTTCATTCAGTCAGTAGCTTCAATCATTTCTGGACGTTTTTCAATGGCAAAAATCAATGAATATTGTAAATGCACAAACAGTAATTTCTCCGCATTGCAAGGTGCAATTCTGAAATTTTTTGCTTTTTCCTGCTCCTCTTAGCATGATAAAGAAGATTCAAAGAGAGTGAGATGCCAGCTCCTTTCATTCAGTCAGTAGCTACAATCATTTCTGGACGTTTTTCAATGGCAAAAATCAATGAATATTGTAAATGCACAAACAGTAATTTCTCCGCATTGCAAGGTGCAATTCTGAAATTTTTTGCTTTTTCCTGCTCCTCTTAGCATGATAAAGAAGATTCAAAGAGAGTGAGATGCCAGCTCCTTTCATTCAGTCAGTAGCTTCAATCATTTCTGGTATATGAATAACATGATGTTTTTCAATGGCAAAAATCAATGAATATTGTAAATGCACAAACAGTAATTTCTCCGCATTGCAAGGTGCAATTCTGAAATTTTTTGCTTTTTCCTGCTCCTCTTAGCATGATAAAGAAGATTCAAAGAGAGTGAGATGCCAGCTCCTTTCATTCAGTCAGTAGCTTCAAACATTTCTGGTATATGAATAACATGATGTTTTTCAATGGCAAAAATCAATGAATATTGTAAATGCACAAACAGTTATTTCTCCGCATTGCAAGGTGCAATTCTGAAATTTTTTGCTTTTTCCTGCTCCTCTTAGCATGATAAAGAAGATTCAAAGAGAGTGAGATGCCATCTCCTTTCATTCAGTCAGTAGCTTCAATCATTTCTGGACGTTTTTCAATGGCAAAAATCAATGAATATTGTAAATGCACAAACAGTAATTTCTCCGCATTGCAAGGTGCAATTCTGAAATTTTTTGCTTTTTCCTGCTCCTCAGCATGATAAACAAGATTCAAAGAGAGTGAGATGCCAGCTCCTTTCATTCAGTCAGTAGCTTCAATCATTTCTGGACGTTTTTCAATGGCAAAAATCAATGAATATTGTAAATGCACAAACAGTAATTTCTCCGCATTGCAAGGTGCAATTCTGAAATTTTTTGCTTTTTCCTGCTCCTCTTAGCATGATAAACAAGATTCAAAGAGAGTGAGATGCAAGCTCCTTTCATTCAGTCAGTAGCTTCAATCATTTCTGGACGTTTTTCAATGGCAAAAATCAATGAATATTGTAAATGCACAAACAGTAATTTCTCCGCATTGCAAGGTGCAATTCTGAAATTTTTTGCTTTTTCCTGCTCCTCTTAGCATGATAAAGAAGATTCAAAGAGAGTGAGATGCCAGCTCCTTTCATTCAGTCAGTAGCTACAATCATTTCTGGACGTTTTTCAATGGCAAAAATCAATGAATATTGTAAATGCACAAACAGTAATTTCTCCGCATTGCAAGGTGCAATTCTGAAATTTTTTGCTTTTTCCTGCTCCTCTTAGCATGATAAAGAAGATTCAAAGAGAGTGAGATGCCAGCTCCTTTCATTCAGTCAGTAGCTTCAAACATTTCTGGTATATGAATAACATGATGTTTTTCAATGGCAAAAATCAATGAATATTGTAAATGCACAAACAGTAATTTCTCCGCATTGCAAGGTGCAATTCTGAAATTTTTTGCTTTTTCCTGCTCCTCTTAGCATGATAAAGAAGATTCAAAGAGAGAGATGCCAGCTCCTTTCATTCAGTCAGTAGCTTCAATCATTTCTGGACGTTTTTCAATGGCAAAAATCATTGAATATTGTAAATGCACAAACAGTAATTTCTCCGCATTGCAAGGTGCAATTCTGAAATTTTTTGCTTTTTCCTGCTCCTCTTAGCATGATAAAGAAGATTCAAAGAGAGTGAGATGCCAGCTCCTTTCATTCAGTCAGTAGCTTCAATCATTTCTGGAATATGAATAACATGATGTTTTTCAATGGCAAAAATCAATGAATATTGTAAATGCACAAACAGTAATTTCTCCGCATTGCAAGGTGCAATTCTGAAATTTTTTGCTTTTTCCTGCTCCTCTTAGCATGATAAAAAAGATTCAAAGAGAGTGAGATGCCAGCTCCTTTCATTCAGTCAGTAGCTTCAAACATTTCTGGTATATGAATAACATGATGTTTTTCAATGGCAAAAATCAATGAATATTGTAGATGCACAAACAGTAATTTCTCCGCATTGCAAGGTGCAATTCTGAAATTTTTTGCTTTTTCCTGCTCCTCTTAGCATGATAAAGAAGATTCAAAGAGAGTGAGATGCCAGCTCCTTTCATTCAGTCAGTAGCTTCAATCATTTCTGGACGTTTTTCAATGGCAAAAATCATTGAATATTGTAAATGCACAAACAGCAATTTCTCCGCATTGCAAGGTGCAATTCTGAATTTTTTTGCTTTTTCCTGCTCACCTTAGCATGATAAAGAAGATTCAAAGAGAGTGAGATGCCAGCTCCTTTCATTCAGTCAGTAGCTTCAATCATTTCTGGTATATGAATAACATGATGTTTTTCAATGGCAAAAATCAATGAATATTGTAAATGCACAAACAGTAATTTCTCCGCATTGCAAGGTGCAATTCTGAAATTTTTTGCTTTTTCCTGCTCCTCTTAGCATGATAAAGAAGATTCAAAGAGAATGAGATGCCAGCTCCTTTCATTCAGTCAGTAGCTTCAATCATTTCTGGACGTTTTTCAATGGCAAAAATCAATGAATATTGTAAATGCACAAACAGTAATTTCTCCGCATTGCAAGGTGCAATTCTGAAATTTTTTGCTTTTTCCTGCTCCTCTTAGCATGATAAACAAGATTCAAAGAGAGTGAGATGCCAGCTCCTTTCATTCAGTCAGTAGCTTCAATCATTTCTGGACGTTTGTCAATGGCAAAAATCAATGAATATTGTAAATGCACAAACAGTAATTTCTCCGCATTGCAAGGTGCAATTCTGAAATTTTTTGCTTTATCCTGCTCCTCTAAGCATGATAAAGAAGATTCAAAGAGAGTGAGATGCCAGCTCCTTTCCTTCAGTCAGTAGCTTCAAACATTTCTGGTATATGAATAACATGATGTTTTTCAATGGCAAAAATCAATGAATATTGTAAATGCACAAACAGTAATTTCTCCGCATTGCAAGGTGCAATTCTGAAATTTTTTGCTTTTTCCTGCTCCTCTTAGCATGATAAAGAAGATTCAAAGAGAATGAGATGCCAGCTCCTTTCATTCAGTCAGTAGCTTCAATCATTTCTGGTATATGAATAACATGATGTTTTTCAATGGCAAAAATCAATGAATATTGTAAATGCACAAACAGTAATTTCTCCGCATTGCAAGGTGCAATTCTGAAATTTTTTGCTTTTTCCTGCTCCTCTTAGCATGATAAAGAAGATTCAAAGAGAATGAGATGCCAGCTCCTTTCATTCAGTCAGTAGCTTCAATCATTTCTGGTATATGAATAACATGATGTTTTTCAATGGCAAAAATCAATGAATATTGTAAATGCACAAACAGTAATTTCTCCGCATTGCAAGGTGCAATTCTGAAATTTTTTGCTTTTTCCTGCTCCTCTTAGCATGATAAAGAAGATTCAAAGAGAGTGAGATGCCAGCTCCTTTCATTCAGTCAGTAGCTTCAAACATTTCTGGTATATGAATAACATGTTTTTCAATGGCAAAAATCAATGAATATTGTAAATGCACAAACAGTAATTTCTCCGCATTGCAAGGTGCAATTCTGAAATTTTTTGCTTTTTCCTGCTCCTCTTAGCATGATAAAGAAGATTCAAAGAGAGTGAGATGCCATCTCCTTTCATTCAGTCAGTAGCTTCAATCATTTCTGGACGTTTTTCAATGGCAAAAATCAATGAATATTGTAAATGCACAAACAGTAATTTCTCCGCATTGCAAGGTGCAATTCTGAAATTTTTTGCTTTTTCCTGCTCCTCAGCATGATAAACAAGATTCAAAGAGAGTGAGATGCCAGCTCCTTTCATTCAGTCAGTAGCTTCAATCATTTCTGGACGTTTTTCAATGGCAAAAATCAATGAATATTGTAAATGCACAAACAGTAATTTCTCCGCATTGCAAGGTGCAATTCTGAAATTTTTTGCTTTTTCCTGCTCCTCTTAGCATGATAAAGAAGATTCAAAGAGAGTGAGATGCCAGCTCCTTTCATTCAGTCAGTAGCTACAATCATTTCTGGACGTTTTTCAATGGCAAAAATCAATGAATATTGTAAATGCACAAACAGTAATTTCTCCGCATTGCAAGGTGCAATTCTGAAATTTTTTGCTTTTTCCTGCTCCTCTTAGCATGATAAAGAAGATTCAAAGAGAGTGAGATGCCAGCTCCTTTCATTCAGTCAGTAGCTTCAAACATTTCTGGTATATGAATAACATGATGTTTTTCAATGGCAAAAATCAATGAATATTGTAAATGCACAAACAGTAATTTCTCCGCATTGCAAGGTGCAATTCTGAAATTTTTTGCTTTTTCCTGCTCCTCTTAGCATGATAAAGAAGATTCAAAGAGAGAGATGCCAGCTCCTTTCATTCAGTCAGTAGCTTCAATCATTTCTGGACGTTTTTCAATGGCAAAAATCATTGAATATTGTAAATGCACAAACAGTAATTTCTCCGCATTGCAAGGTGCAATTCTGAAATTTTTTGCTTTTTCCTGCTCCTCTTAGCATGATAAAGAAGATTCAAAGAGAGTGAGATGCCAGCTCCTTTCATTCAGTCAGTAGCTTCAATCATTTCTGGAATATGAATAACATGATGTTTTTCAATGGCAAAAATCAATGAATATTGTAAATGCACAAACAGTAATTTCTCCGCATTGCAAGGTGCAATTCTGAAATTTTTTGCTTTTTCCTGCTCCTCTTAGCATGATAAAGAAGATTCAAAGAGAGTGAGATGCCAGCTCCTTTCATTCAGTCAGTAGCTTCAATCATTTCTGGACGTTTTTCAATGGCAAAAATCATTGAATATTGTAAATGCACAAACAGTAATTTCTCCGCATTGCAAGGTGCAATTCTGAAATTTTTTGCTTTTTCCTGCTCCTCTTAGCATGATAAAGAAGATTCAAAGAGAGTGAGATGCCAGCTCCTTTCATTCAGTCAGTAGCTTCAATCATTTCTGGTATATGAATAACATGATGTTTTTCAATGGCAAAAATCAATGAATATTGTAAATGCACAAACAGTAATTTCTCCGCATTGCAAGGTGCAATTCTGAAATTTTTTGCTTTTTCCTGCTCCTCTTAGCACGATAAAGAAGATTCAAAGAGAGTGAGATGCCAGCTCCTTTCATTCAGTCAGTAGCTTCAATCATTTCTGGACGTTTTTCAATGGCAAAAATCAATGAATATTGTAAATGCACAAACAGTAATTTCTCCGCATTGCAAGGTGCAATTCTGAAATTTTTTGCTTTTTCCTGCTCCTCTTAGCGTGATAAACAAGATTCAAAGAGAGTGAGATGCCAGCTCCTTTCATTCAGTCAGTAGCTTCAATCATTTCTGGACGTTTTTCAATGGCAAAAATCAATGAATATTGTAAATGCACAAACAGTAATTTCTCCGCATTGCAAGGTGCAATTCTGAAATTTTTTGCTTTTTCCTACTCCTCTTAGCATGATAAAGAAGATTCAAAGAGAGTGAGATGCCAGCTCCTTTCATTCAGTCAGTAGCTTCAAACATTTCTGGTATATGAATAACATGATGTTTTTCAATGGCAAAAATCAATGAATATTGTAAATGCACAAACAGTAATTTCTCCGCATTGCAAGGTGCAATTCTGAAATTTTTTGCTTTTTCCTGCTCCTCTTAGCATGATAAAGAAGATTCAAAGAGAGTGAGATGCCAGCTCCTTTCATTCAGTCAGTAGCTTCAATCATTTCTGGACGTTTTTCAATGGCAAAAATCAATGAATATTGTAAATGCACAAACAGTAATTTCTCCGCATTGCAAGGTGCAATTCTGAAATTTTTTGCTTTTTCCTGCTCCTCTTAGCATGATAAAGAAGATTCAAAGAGAGTGAGATGCCAGCTCCTTTCATTCAGTCAGTAGCTTCAATCATTTCTGGACGTTTTTCAATGGCAAAAATCAATGAATATTGTAAATGCACAAACAGTAATTTCTCCGCATTGCAAGGTGCAATTCTGAAATTTTTTGCTTTTTCCTGCTCCTCTTAGCATGATAAAGAAGATTCAAAGAGAGTGAGATGCCAGCTCCTTTCATTCAGTCAGTAGCTTCAAACATTTCTGGTATATGAATAACATGATGTTTTTCAATGGCAAAAATCAATGAATATTGTAAATGCACAAACTAATTTCTCCGCATTGCAAGGTGCAATTCTGAAATTTTTTGCTTTTTCCTGCTCCTCTTAGCATGATAAAGAAGATTCAAAGAGAGTGAGATGCCAGCTCCTTTCATTCAGTCAGTAGCTTCAATCATTTCTGGTATATGAATAACATGATGTTTTTCAATGGCAAAAATCAATGAATATTGTAAATGCACAAACAGTAATTTCTCAGCATTGCAAGGTGCAATTCTGAAATTTTTTGCTTTTTCCTGCTCCTCTTAGCATGGTAAAGAAGATTCAAAGAGAGTGAGATGCCAGCTCCTTTCATTCAGTCAGTAGCTTCAATCATTTCTGGACGTTTTTCAATGGCAAAAATCATTGAATATTGTAAATGCACAAACAATAATTTCTCCGCATTGCAAGGTGCAATTCTGAAATTTTTGCTTTTTCCTGCTCCTCTTAGCATGATAAACAAAATTCAAAGAGAGTGAGATGCCAGCTAATTTCATTCAGTCAGTAGCTTCAAACATTTCTGGTATATGAATAACATGATGTTTTTCAATGGCAAAAATCAATGAATATTGTAAATGCACAAACAGTAATTTCTCCGCATTGCAAGGTGCAATTCTGAAATTTTTTGCTTTTTCCTGCTCCTCTTAGCATGATAAAGAAGATTCAAAGAGAGTGAGATGCCAGCTCCTTTCATTCAGTCAGTAGCTTCAATCATTTCTGGACGTTTTTCAATGGCAAAAATCATTGAATATTGTAAATGCACAAACAGTAATTTCTCCGCATTGCAAGGTGCAATTCTGAAATTTTTGCTTTTTCCTGCTCCTCTTAGCATGATAAACAAGATTCAAAGAGAGTGAGATGCCAGCTCCTTTCATTCAGTCAGTAGCTTCAAACATTTCTGGTATATGAATAACATGATGTTTTTCAATGGCAAAAATCAATGAATATTGTAAATGCACAAACAGTAATTTCTCCGCATTGCAAGGTGCAATTCTGAAATTTTTTGCTTTTTCCTGCTCCTCTTAGCATGATAAAGAAGATTCAAAGAGAGTGAGATGCCAGCTCCTTTCATTCAGTCAGTAGCTTCAATCATTTCTGGACGTTTTTCAATGGCAAAAATCAATGAATATTGTAAATGCACAAACAGTAATTTCTCCGCATTGCAAGGTGCAATTCTGAAATTTTTTGCTTTTTCCTGCTCCTCTTAGCATGATAAAGAAGATTCAAAGAGAGTGAGATGCCAGCTCCTTTCATTCAGTCAGTAGCTTCAATCATTTCTGGACGTTTTTCAATGGCAAAAATCAATGAATATTGTAAATGCACAAACAGTAATTTCTCCGCATTGCAAGGTGCAATTCTGAAATTTTTTGCTTTTTCCTGCTCCTCTTAGCATGATAAAGAAGATTCAAAGAGAGTGAGATGCCAGCTCCTTTCATTCAGTCAGTAGCTTCAATCATTTCTGGACGTTTTTCAATGGCAAAAATCAATGAATATTGTAAATGCACAAACAGTAATTTCTCCGCATTGCAAGGTGCAATTCTGAAATTTTTTGCTTTTTCCTGCTCCTCTTAGCATGATAAAGAAGATTCAAAGAGAGTGAGATGCCAGCTCCTTTCATTCAGTCAGTAGCTTCAAACATTTCTGGTATATGAATAACGATGTTTTTCAATGGCAAAAATCAATGAATATTGTAAATGCACAAACAGTAATTTCTCCGCATTGCAAGGTGCAATTCTGAAATTTTTTGCTTTTTCCTGCTCCTCTTAGCATGATAAAGAAGATTCAAAGAGAGTGAGATGCCAGCTCCTTTCATTCAGTCAGTAGCTTCAATCATTTCTGGTATATGAATAACATGATGTTTTTCAATGGCAAAAATCAATGAATATTGTAAATGCACAAACAGTAATTTCTCCGCATTGCAAGGTGCAATTCTGAAATTTTTTGCTTTTTCCTGCTCCTCTTAGCATGGTAAAGAAGATTCAAAGAGAGTGAGATGCCAGCTCCTTTCATTCAGTCAGTAGCTTCAATCATTTCTGGACGTTTTTCAATGGCAAAAATCATTGAATATTGTAAATGCACAAACAGTAATTTCTCCGCATTGCAAGGTGCAATTCTGAAATTTTTGCTTTTTCCTGCTCCTCTTAGCATGATAAACAAGATTCAAAGAGAGTGAGATGCCAGCTCCTTTCATTCAGTCAGTAGCTTCAAACATTTCTGGTATAAGAATAACATGATGTTTTTCAATGGCAAAAATCAATGAATATTGTAAATGCACAAACAGTAATTTCTCCGCATTGCAAGGTGCAATTTGAAATTTTTTGCTTTTTCCTGCTCCTCTTAGCATGATAAAGAAGATTCAAAGAGAGTGAGATGCCAGCTCCTTTCATTCAGTCAGTAGCTTCAATCATTTCTGGACGTTTTTCAATGGCAAAAATCAATGAATATTGTAAATGCACAAACAGTAATTTCTCCGCATTGCAAGGTGCAATTCTGAAATTTTTTGCTTTTTCCTTCTCCTCTTAGCATGATAAAGAAGATTCAAATAGAGTGAGATGCCAGCTCCTTTCATTCAGTCAGTAGCTTCAATCATTTCTGGAATATGAATAACATGATGTTTTTCAATGGCAAAAATCAATGAATATTGTAAATGCACAAACAGTAATTTCTCCGCATTGCAAGGTGTAATTCTGAAATTTTTTGCTTTTTCCTGCTCCTCTTAGCATGATAAAGAAGATTCAAAGAGAGTGAGATGCCAGCTCCTTTCATTCAGTCAGTAGCTTCAATCATTTCTGGACGTTTTTCAATGGCAAAAATCATTGAATATTGTAAATGCACAAACAGTAATTTCTCCGCATTGCAAGGTGCAATTCTGAAATTTTTTGCTTTTTCCTGCTCCTCTTAGCATGATAAAGAAGATTCAAAGAGAGTGAGATGCCAGCTCCTTTCATTCAGTCAGTAGCTTCAATCATTTCTGGTATATGAATAACATGATGTTTTTCAATGGCAAAAATCAATGAATATTGTAAATGCACAAACAGTAATTTCTCCGCATTGCAAGGTGCAATTCTGAAATTTTTTGCTTTTTCCTGCTCCTCTTAGCATGATAAAGAAGATTCAAAGAGAGTGAGATGCCAGCTCCTTTCATTCAGTCAGTAGCTTCAAACATTTCTGGTATATGAATAACATGATGTTTTTCAATGGCAAAAATCAATGAATATTGTAAATGCACAAACAGTAATTTCTCCGCATTGCAAGGTGCAATTCTGAAATTTTTTGCTTTTTCCTGCTCCTCTTAGCATGATAAAGAAGATTCAAAGAGAGTGAGATGCCAGCTCCTTTCATTCAGTCAGTAGCTTCAATCATTTCTGGACGTTTTTCAATGGCAAAAATCAATGAATATTGTAAATGCACAAACAGTAATTTCTCCGCATTGCAAGGTGCAATTCTGAAATTTTTTGCTTTTTCCTGCTCCTCTTAGCATGATAAACAAGATTCAAAGAGAGTGAGATGCCAGCTCCTTTCATTCAGTCAGTAGCTTCAAACATTTCTGGTATATGAATAACATGATGTTTTTCAATGGCAAAAATCAATGAATATTGTAAATGCACAAACTAATTTCTCTGCATTGCAAGGTGCAATTCTGAAATTTTTTGCTTTTTCCTGCTCCTCTTAGCATGGTAAAGAAGATTCAAAGAGAGTGAGATGCCAGCTCCTTTCATTCAGTCAGTAGCTTCAATCATTTCTGGACGTTTTTCAATGGCAAAAATCATTGAATATTGTAAATGCACAAACAGTAATTTCTCCGCATTGCAAGGTGCAATTCTGAAATTTTTGCTTTTTCCTGCTCCTCTTAGCATGATAAACAAGATTCAAAGAGAGTGAGATGCCAGCTCCTTTCATTCAGTCAGTAGCTTCAAACATTTCTGGTATATGAATAACATGATGTTTTTCAATGGCAAAAATCAATGAATATTGTAAATGCACAAACAGTAATTTCTCCGCATTGCAAGGTGCAATTCTGAAATTTTTTGCTTTTTCCTGCTCCTCTTAGCATGATAAAGAAGATTCAAAGAGAGTGAGATGCCAGCTCCTTTCATTCAGTCAGTAGCTTCAATCATTTCTGGACGTTTTTCAATGGCAAAAATCATTGAATATTGTAAATGCACAAACAGTAATTTCTCCGCATTGCAAGGTGCAATTCTGAAATTTTTTGCTTTTTCCTGCTCCTCTTAGCATGATAAAGAAGATTCAAAGAGAGTGAGATGCCAACTCCTTTCATTCAGTCAGTAGCTTCAATCATTTCTGGAATATGAATAACATGATGTTTTTCAATGGCAAAAATCAATGAATATTGTAAATGCACAAACAGTAATTTCTCCGCATTGCAAGGTGCAATTCTGAAATTTTTTGCTTTTTCCTGCTCCTCTTAGCATGATAAAGAAGATTCAAAGAGAGTGAGATGCCAGCTCCTTTCATTCAGTCAGTAGCTTCAATCATTTCTGGACGTTTTTCAATGGCAAAAATCATTGAATATTGTAAATGCACAAACAGTAATTTCTCCGCATTGCAAGGTGCAATTCTGAAATTTTTTGCTTTTTCCTGCTCCTCTTAGCATGATAAAGAAGATTCAAAGAGAGTGAGATGCCAGCTCCTTTCATTCAGTCAGTAGCTTCAATCATTTCTGGTATATGAATAACATGATGTTTTTCAATGGCAAAAATCAATGAATATTGTAAATGCACAAACAGTAATTTCTCCGCATTGCAAGGTGCAATTCTGAAATTTTTTGCTTTTTCCTGCTCCTCTTAGCATGATAAAGAAGATTCAAAGAGAGTGAGATGCCAGCTCCTTTCATTCAGTCAGTAGCTTCAAACATTTCTGGTATATGAATAACATGATGTTTTTCAATGGCAAAAATCAATGAATATTGTAAATGCACAAACAGTAATTTCTCCGCATTGCAAGGTGCAATTCTGAAATTTTTTGCTTTTTCCTGCTCCTCTTAGCATGATAAAGAAGATTCAAAGAGAGTGAGATGCCAGCTCCTTTCATTCAGTCAGTAGCTTCAATCATTTCTGGACATTTTTCAATGGCAAAAATCAATGAATATTGTAAATGCACAAACAGTAATTTCTCCGCATTGCAAGGTGCAATTCTGAAATTTTTTGCTTTTTCCTGCTCCTCTTAGCATGATAAAGAAGATTCAAAGAGAGTGAGATGCCAGCTCCTTTCATTCAGTCAGTAGCTTCAATCATTTCTGGACGTTTTTCAATGGCAAAAATCAATGAATATTGTAAATGCACAAACAGTAATTTCTCTGCATTGCAAGGTGCAATTCTGAAATTTTTTGCTTTTTCCTGCTCCTCTTAGCATGATAAAGAAGATTCAAAGAGAGTGAGATGCCAGCTCCTTTCATTCAGTCAGTAGCTTCAATCATTTCTGGACGTTTTTCAATGGCAAAAATCAATGAATATTGTAAATGCACAAACAGTAATTTCTCCGCATTGCAAGGTGCAATTCTGAAATTTTTTGCTTTTTCCTGCTCCTCTTAGCATGATAAAGAAGATTCAAAGAGAGTGAGATGCCAGCTCCTTTCATTCAGTCAGTAGCTTCAAACATTTCTGGTATATGAATAACGATGTTTTTCAATGGCAAAAATCAATGAATATTGTAAATGCACAAACAGTAATTTCTCCGCATTGCAAGGTGCAATTCTGAAATTTTTTGCTTTTTCCTGCTCCTCTTAGCATGATAAAGAAGATTCAAAGAGAGTGAGATGCCAGCTCCTTTCATTCAGTCAGTAGCTTCAATCATTTCTGGTATATGAATAACATGGTTTTTCAATGGCAAAAATCAATGAATATTGTAAATGCACAAACAGTAATTTCTCCGCATTGCAAGGTGCAATTCTGAAATTTTTTGCTTTTTCCTGCTCCTCTTAGCATGGTAAAGAAGATTCAAAGAGAGTGAGATGCCAGCTCCTTTCATTCAGTCAGTAGCTTCAATCATTTCTGGACGTTTTTCAATGGCAAAAATCATTGAATATTGTAAATGCACAAACAGTAATTTCTCCGCATTGCAAGGTGCAATTCTGAAATTTTTGCTTTTTCCTGCTCCTCAGCATGATAAACAATATTCAAAGAGAGTGAGATGCCAGCTCCTTTCATTCAGTCAGTAGCTTCAATCATTTCTGGACGTTTTTCAATGGCAAAAATCAATGAATATTGTAAATGCACAAACAGTAATTTCTCCGCATTGCAAGGTGCAATTCTGAAATTTTTTGCTTTTTCCTGCTCCTCTTAGCATGATAAAGAAGATTCAAAGAGAGTGAGATGCCAGCTCCTTTCATTCAGTCAGTAGCTTCAATCATTTCTGGACGTTTTTCAATGGCAAAAATCAATGAATATTGTAAATGCACAAACAGTAATTTCTCCGCATTGCAAGGTGCAATTCTGAAATTTTTTGCTTTTTCCTGCTCCTCTTAGCATGATAAAGAAGATTCAAAGAGAGTGAGATGCCAGCTCCTTTCATTCAGTCAGTAGCTTCAATCATTTCTGGACGTTTTTCAATGGCAAAAATCAATGAATATTGTAAATGCACAAACAGTAATTTCTCCGCATTGCAAGGTGCAATTCTGAAATTTTTTGCTTTTTCCTGCTCCTCTTAGCATGATAAACAAGATTCAAAGAGAGTGAGATGCCAGCTCCTTTCATTCAGTCAGTAGCTTCAATCATTTCTGGACGTTTTTCAATGGCAAAAATCAATGAATATTGTAAATGCACAAACAGTAGTTTCTCCGCATTACAAGGTGCAATTCTGAAATTTTTTGCTTTTTCCTGCTCCTCTTAGCATGATAAAGAAGATTCAAAGAGAGTGAGATGCCAGCTCCTTTCATTCAGTCAGTAGCTTCAATCATTTCTGGACGTTTTTCAATGGCAAAAATCAATGAATATTGTAAATGCACAAACAGTAATTTCTCCGCATTGCAAGGTGCAATTCTGAAATGTTTTGCTGTTTCCTGCTCCTCTTAGCATGATAAAGAAGATTCAAAGAGAGTGAGATGCCAGCTCCTTTCATTCAGTCAGTAGCTTCAATCATTTCTGGACGTTTTTCAATGGCAAAAATCAATGAATATTGTAAATGCACAAACAGTAATTTCTCCGCATTGCAAGGTGCAATTCTGAAATTTTTTGCTTTTTCCTGCTCCTCTTAGCATGATAAAGAAGATTCAAAGAGAGTGAGATGCCAGCTCCTTTCATTCAGTCAGTAGCTTCAATCATTTCTGGACGTTTTTCAATGGCAAAAATCAATGAATATTGTAAATGCACAAACAGTAATTTCTCCGCATTGCAAGGTGCAATTCTGAAATTTTTTGCTTTTTCCTGCTCCTCTTAGCATGATAAAGAAGATTCAAAGAGAATGAGATGCCAGCTCCTTTCATTCAGTCAGTAGCTTCAATCATTTCTGGTATATGAATAACATGATGTTTTTCAATGGCAAAATCAATGAATATTGTAAATGCACAAACAGTAATTTCTCCGCATTGCAAGGTGCAATTCTGAAATTTTTTGCTTTTTCCTGCTCCTCTTAGCATGATAAAGAAGATTCAAAGAGAGTGAGATGCCAGCTCCTTTCATTCAGTCAGTAGCTTCAATCATTTCTGGACGTTTTTCAATGGCAAAAATCAATGAATATTGTAAATGCACAAACAGTAATTTCTCCGCATTGCAAGGTGCAATTCTGAAATTTTTTGATTTTTCCTGCTCCTCTTAGCATGATAAACAAGATTCAAAGAGAGTGAGATGCCAGCTCCTTTCATTCAGTCAGTAGCTTCAATCATTTCTGGACGTTTTTCAATGGCAAAAATCAATGAATATTGTAAATGCACAAACAGTAATTTCTCCGCATTGCAAGGTGCAATTCTGAAATTTTTTGCTTTTTCCTGCTCCTCTTAGCATGATAAAGAAGATTCAAAGAGAGTGAGATGCCAGCTCCTTTCATTCAGTCAGTAGCTTCAATCATTTCTGGACGTTTTTCAATGGCAAAAATCAATGAATATTGTAAATGCACAAACAGTAATTTCTCCGCATTGCAAGGTGCAATTCTGAAATTTTTTGCTTTTTCCTGCTCCTCTTAGCATGATAAACAAGATTCAAAGAGAGTGAGATGCCAGCTCCTTTCATTCAGTCAGTAGCTTCAATCATTTCTGGACGTTTTTCAATGGCAAAAATCATTGAATATTGTAAATGCACAAACAGTAATTTCTCCGCATTGCAAGGTGCAATTCTGAAATTTTTTGCTTTTTCCTGCTCCTCTTAGCATGATAAAGAAGATTCAAAGAGAATGAGATGCCAGCTCCTTTCATTCAGTCAGTAGCTTCAATCATTTCTGGTATATGAATAACATGATGTTTTTCAATGGCAAAATCACTGAATATTGTAAATGCACAAACAGTAATTTCTCCGCATTGCAAGGTGCAATTCTGAAATTTTTTGCTTTTTCCTGCTCCTCTTAGCATGATAAAGAAGATTCAAAGAGAGTGAGATGCCAGCTCCTTTCATTCAGTCAGTAGCTTCAATCATTTCTGGACGTTTTTCAATGGCAAAAATCAATGAATATTGTAAATGCACAAACAGTAATTTCTCCGCATTGCAAGGTGCAATTCTGAAATTTTTTGCTTTTTCCTGCTCCTCTTAGCATGATAAACAAGATTCAAAGAGAGTGAGATGCCAGCTCCTTTCATTCAGTCAGTAGCTTCAATCATTTCTAGACGTTTTTCAATGGCAAAAATCAATGAATATTGTAAATGCACAAACAGTAATTTCTCCGCATTGCAAGGTGCAATTCTGAAATTTTTTGCTTTTTCCAGCTCCTCTTAGCATGATAAAAAAGATTCAAAGAGAGTGAGATGCCAGCTCCTTTCATTCAGTCAGTAGCTTCAAACATTTCTGGTATATGAATAACATGATGTTTTTCAATGGCAAAAATCAATGAATATAGTAGATGCACAAACAGTAATTTCTCCGCATTGAAAGGTGCAATTCTGAAATTTTTTGCTTTTTCCTGCTCCTCTTAGCATGATAAAGAAGATTCAAAGAGAGTGAGATGCCAGCTCCTTTCATTCAGTCAGTAGCTTCAATCATTTCTGGACGTTTTTCAATGGCAAAAATCATTGAATATTGTAAATGCACAAACAGTAATTTCTCCGCATTGCAAGGTGCAATTCTGAAATTTTTTGCTTTTTCCTGCTCATCTTAGCATGATAAAGAAGATTCAAAGAGAGTGAGATGCCAGCTCCTTTCATTCAGTCAGCAGCTTCAATCATTTCTGGACGTTTTTCAATGGCAAAAATCAATCAATATTGTAAATGCACAAACAGTAGTTTCTCCGCATTACAAGGTGCAATTCTGAAATTTTTTGCTTTTTCCTGCTCCTCTTAGCATGATAAAGAAGATTCAAAGAGAGTGAGATGCCAGCTCCTTTCATTCAGTCAGTAGCTTCAATCATTTCTGGACGTTTTTCAATGGCAAAAATCAATGAATATTGTAAATGCACAAACAGTAATTTCTCCGCATTGCAAGGTGCAATTCTGAAATTTTTTGCTGTTTCCTGCTCCTCTTAGCATGATAAAGAAGATTCAAAGAGAGTGAGATGCCAGCTCCTTTCATTCAGTCAGTAGCTTCAATCATTTCTGGACGTTTTTCAATGGCAAAAATCAATGAATATTGTAAATGCACAAACAGTAATTTCTCCGCATTGCAAGGTGCAATTCTGAAATTTTTTGCTTTTTCCTGCTCCTCTTAGCATGATAAAGAAGATTCAAAGAGAGTGAGATGCCAGCTCCTTTCATTCAGTCAGTAGCTTCAATCATTTCTGGACGTTTTTCAATGGCAAAAATCAATGAATATTGTAAATGCACAAACAGTAATTTCTCCGCATTGCAAGGTGCAATTCTGAAATTTTTTGCTTTTTCCTGCTCCTCTTAGCATGATAAAGAAGATTCAAAGAGAGTGAGATGCCAGCTCCTTTCATTCAGTCAGTAGCTTCAATCATTTCTGGACGTTTTTCAATGGCAAAAATCAATGAATATTGTAAATGCACAAACAGTAATTTCTCCGCATTGCAAGGTGCAATTCTGAAATTTTTTGCTTTTTCCTGCTCCTCTTAGCATGATAAACAAGATTCAAAGAGAGTGAGATGCCAGCTCCTTTCATTCAGTCAGTAGCTTCAATCATTTCTGGACGTTTTTCAATGGCAAAAATCAATGAATATTGTAAATGCACAAACAGTAGTTTCTCCGCATTACAAGGTGCAATTCTGAAATTTTTTGCTTTTTCCTGCTCCTCTTAGCATGATAAAGAAGATTCAAAGAGAGTGAGATGCCAGCTCCTTTCATTCAGTCAGTAGCTTCAATCATTTCTGGACGTTTTTCAATGGCAAAAATCAATGAATATTGTAAATGCACAAACAGTAATTTCTCCGCATTGCAAGGTGCAATTCTGAAATTTTTTGCTGTTTCCTGCTCCTCTTAGCATGATAAAGAAGATTCAAAGAGAGTGAGATGCCAGCTCCTTTCATTCAGTCAGTAGCTACAATCATTTCTGGACGTTTTTCAATGGCAAAAATCAATGAATATTGTAAATGCACAAACAGTAATTTCTCCGCATTGCAAGGTGCAATTCTGAAATTTTTTGCTTTTTCCTGCTCCTCTTAGCATGATAAAGAAGATTCAAAGAGAGTGAGATGCCAGCTCCTTTCATTCAGTCAGTAGCTTCAATCATTTCTGGACGTTTTTCAATGGCAAAAATCAATGAATATTGTAAATGCACAAACAGTAATTTCTCCGCATTGCAAGGTGCAATTCTGAAATTTTTTGCTTTTTCCTGCTCCTCTTAGCATGATAAACAAGATTCAAAGAGAGTGAGATGCCAGCTCCTTTCATTCAGTCAGTAGCTTCAATCATTTCTGGACGTTTTTCAATGGCAAAAATCATTGAATATTGTAAATGCACAAACAGTAATTTCTCCGCATTGCAAGGTGCAATTCTGAAATTTTTTGCTTTTTCCTGCTCCTCTTAGCATGATAAAGAAGATTCAAAGAGAATGAGATGCCAGCTCCTTTCATTCAGTCAGTAGCTTCAATCATTTCTGGTATATGAATAACATGATGTTTTTCAATGGCAAAATCAATGAATATTGTAAATGCACAAACAGTAATTTCTCCGCATTGCAAGGTGCAATTCTGAAATTTTTTGCTTTTTTCTGCTCCTCTTAGCATGATAAAGAAGATTCAAAGAGAGTGAGATGCCAGCTCCTTTCATTCAGTCAGTAGCTTCAATCATTTCTGGACGTTTTTCAATGGCAAAAATCAATGAATATTGTAAATGCACAAACAGTAATTTCTCCGCATTGCAAGGTGCAATTCTGAAATTTTTTGCTTTTTCCTGCTCCTCTTAGCATGATAAACAAGATTCAAAGAGAGTGAGATGCCAGCTCCTTTCATTCAGTCAGTAGCTTCAATCATTTCTGGACGTTTTTCAATGGCAAAAATCAATGAATATTGTAAATGCACAAACAGTAGTTTCTCCGCATTACAAGGTGCAATTCTGAAATTTTTTGCTTTTTCCTGCTCCTCTTAGCATGATAAAGAAGATTCAAAGAGAGTGAGATGCCAGCTCCTTTCATTCAGTCAGTAGCTTCAATCATTTCTGGACGTTTTTCAATGGCAAAAATCAATGAATATTGTAAATGCACAAACAGTAATTTCTCCGCATTGCAAGGTGCAATTCTGAAATTTTTTGCTGTTTCCTGCTCCTCTTAGCATGATAAAGAAGATTCAAAGAGAGTGAGATGCCAGCTCCTTTCATTCAGTCAGTAGCTACAATCATTTCTGGACGTTTTTCAATGGCAAAAATCAATGAATATTGTAAATGCACAAACAGTAATTTCTCCGCATTGCAAGGTGCAATTCTGAAATTTTTTGCTTTTTCCTGCTCCTCTTAGCATGATAAAGAAGATTCAAAGAGAGTGAGATGCCAGCTCCTTTCATTCAGTCAGTAGCTTCAATCATTTCTGGACGTTTTTCAATGGCAAAAATCAATGAATATTGTAAATGCACAAACAGTAATTTCTCCGCATTGCAAGGTGCAATTCTGAAATTTTTTGCTTTTTCCTGCTCCTCTTAGCATGATAAACAAGATTCAAAGAGAGTGAGATGCCAGCTCCTTTCATTCAGTCAGTAGCTTCAATCATTTCTGGACGTTTTTCAATGGCAAAAATCATTGAATATTGTAAATGCACAAACAGTAATTTCTCCGCATTGCAAGGTGCAATTCTGAAATTTTTTGCTTTTTCCTGCTCCTCTTAGCATGATAAAGAAGATTCAAAGAGAATGAGATGCCAGCTCCTTTCATTCAGTCAGTAGCTTCAATCATTTCTGGTATATGAATAACATGATGTTTTTCAATGGCAAAATCAATGAATATTGTAAATGCACAAACAGTAATTTCTCCGCATTGCAAGGTGCAATTCTGAAATTTTTTGCTTTTTTCTGCTCCTCTTAGCATGATAAAGAAGATTCAAAGAGAGTGAGATGCCAGCTCCTTTCATTCAGTCAGTAGCTTCAATCATTTCTGGACGTTTTTCAATGGCAAAAATCAATGAATATTGTAAATGCACAAACAGTAATTTCTCCGCATTGCAAGGTGCAATTCTGAAATTTTTTGCTTTTTCCTGCTCCTCTTAGCATGATAAACAAGATTCAAAGAGAGTGAGATGCCAGCTCCTTTCATTCAGTCAGTAGCTTCAATCATTTCTGGACGTTTTTCAATGGCAAAAATCAATGAATATTGTAAATGCACAAACAGTAATTTCTCCGCATTGCAAGGTGCAATTCTGAAATTTTTTGCTTTTTCCTGCTCCTCTTAGCATGATAAAGAAGATTCAAAGAGAGTGAGATGCCAGCTCCTTTCATTCAGTCAGTAGCTTCAATCATTTCTGGACGTTTTTCAATGGCAAAAATCAATGAATATTGTAAATGCACAAACAGTAATTTCTCCGCATTGCAAGGTGCAATTCTGAAATTTTTTGCTTTTTCCTGCTCCTCTTAGCATGATAAACAAGATTCAAAGAGAGTGAGATGCCAGCTCCTTTCATTCAGTCAGTAGCTTCAATCATTTCTGGACGTTTTTCAATGGCAAAAATCATTGAATATTGTAAATGCACAAACAGTAATTTCTCCGCATTGCAAGGTGCAATTCTGAAATTTTTTGCTTTTTCCTGCTCCTCTTAGCATGATAAAGAAGATTCAAAGAGAATGAGATGCCAGCTCCTTTCATTCAGTCAGTAGCTTCAATCATTTCTGGTATATGAATAACATGATGTTTTTCAATGGCAAAATCAATGAATATTGTAAATGCACAAACAGTAATTTCTCCGCATTGCAAGGTGCAATTCTGAAATTTTTTGCTTTTTCCTGCTCCTCTTAGCATGATAAAGAAGATTCAAAGAGAGTGAGATGCCAGCTCCTTTCATTCAGTCAGTAGCTTCAATCATTTCTGGACGTTTTTCAATGGCAAAAATCAATGAATATTGTAAATGCACAAACAGTAATTTCTCCGCATTGCAAGGTGCAATTCTGAAATTTTTTGCTTTTTCCTGCTCCTCTTAGCATGATAAACAAGATTCAAAGAGAGTGAGATGCCAGCTCCTTTCATTCAGTCAGTAGCTTCAATCATTTCTAGACGTTTTTCAATGGCAAAAATCAATGAATATTGTAAATGCACAAACAGTAATTTCTCCGCATTGCAAGGTGCAATTCTGAAATTTTTTGCTTTTTCCAGCTCCTCTTAGCATGATAAAAAAGATTCAAAGAGAGTGAGATGCCAGCTCCTTTCATTCAGTCAGTAGCTTCAAACATTTCTGGTATATGAATAACATGATGTTTTTCAATGGCAAAAATCAATGAATATTGTAGATGCACAAACAGTAATTTCTCCGCATTGAAAGGTGCAATTCTGAAATTTTTTGCTTTTTCCTGCTCCTCTTAGCATGATAAAGAAGATTCAAAGAGAGTGAGATGCCAGCTCCTTTCATTCAGTCAGTAGCTTCAATCATTTCTGGACGTTTTTCAATGGCAAAAATCATTGAATATTGTAAATGCGCAAACAGTAATTTCTCCGCATTGCAAGGTGCAATTCTGAAATTTTTTGCTTTTTCCTGCTCATCTCACCTTGCAATGCGGAGAAATTACTGTTTGTGCATTTACAATATTCATTGATTTTTGCCATTGAAAAACGTCCAGAAATGATTGAAGCTACTGACTGAATGAAAGGAGCTGGCATCTCACTCTCTTTGAATCTTGTTTATCATGCTAAGAGGAGCAGGAAAAAGCAAAAAATTTCAGAATTGCACCTTGCAATGCGGAGAAATTACTGTTTGTGCATTTACAATATTCATTGATTTTTGCCATTGAAAAACGTCCAGAAATGATTGAAGCTACTGACTGAATGAAAGGAGCTGGCATCTCACTCTCTTTGAATCTTCTTTATCATGCTAAGAGGAGCAGGAAAAAGCAAAAAATTTCAGAATTGCACCTTGCAATGCGGAGAAATTACTGTTTGTGCATTTACAATATTCATTGATTTTTGCCATTGAAAAACATCGTTATTCATATACCAGAAATGTTTGAAGCTACTGACTGAATGAAAGGAGCTGGCATCTCACTCTCTTTGAGACTTCTTTATCATGCTAAGAGGAGCAGAAAAAAGCAAAAAATTTCAGAATTGCACCTTGCAATGCGGAGAAATTACTGTTTGTGCATTTACAATATTCATTGATTTTTGCCATTGAAAAACGTCCAGAAATGATTGAAGCTACTGACTGAATGAAAGGAGCTGGCATCTCACTCTCTTTGAATCTTGTTTATCATGCTAAGAGGAGCAGGAAAAAGCAAAAAATTTCAGAATTGCACCTTGCAATGCGGAGAAATTACTGTTTGTGCATTTACAATATTCATTGATTTTTGCCATTGAAAAACGTCCAGAAATGATTGAAGCTACTGACAATGAAAGGAGCTGGCATCTCACTCTCTTTGAATCTTCTTTATCATGCTAAGAGGAGCAGGAAAAAGCAAAAAATTTCAGAATTGCACCTTGCAATGCGGAGAAATTACTGTTTGTGCATTTACAATATTCATTGATTTTTGCCATTGAAAAACATCATGTTATTCATATACCAGAAATGATTGAAGCTACTGACTGAATGAAAGGAGCTGGCATCTCACTCTCTTTGAATCTTCTTTATCATGCTAAGAGGAGCAGGAAAAAGCAAAAAATTTCAGAATTGCACCTTGCAATGCGGAGAAAGTACTGTTTGTGCATTTACAATATTCATTGATTTTTGCCATTGAAAAACGTCCAGAAATGATTGAAGCTACTGACTGAATGAAAAGAGCTGGCATCTCACTCTCTTTGAATCTTGTTTATCACGCTAAGAGGAGCAGGAAAAAGCAAAAAATTTCAGAATTGCACCTTGCAATGCGGAGAAATTACTGTTTGTGCATTTACAATATTCATTGATTTTTGCCATTGAAAAACGTCCAGAAATGATTGAAGCTACTGACTGAATGAAAGGAGCTGGCATCTCACTCTCTTTGAATCTTCTTTATCATGCTAAGAGGAGCAGGAAAAAGCAAAAAATTTCAGAATTGCACCTTGCAATGCGGAGAAATTACTGTTTGTGCATTTACAATATTCATTGATTTTTGCCATTGAAAAACATCATGTTATTCATATTCCAGAAATGATTGAAGCTACTGACTGAATGAAAGGAGCTGGCATCTCACTCTCTTTGAATCTTCTTTATCATGCTAAGAGGAGCAGGAAAAAGCAAAAAATTTCAGAATTGCACCTTGCAATGCGGAGAAATTACAGTTTGTGCATTTACAATATTCAATGATTTTTGCCATTGAAAAACGTCCAGAAATGATTGAAGCTACTGACTGAATGAAAGGAGCTGGCATCTCACTCTCTTTGAATCTTCTTTATCATGCTAAGAGGAGCAGGAAAAAGCAAAAAATTTCAGAATTGCACCTTGCAATGCGGAGAAATTACTGTTTGTGCATTTACAATATTCATTGATTTTTGCCATTGAAAAACATCATGTTATTCATATACCAGAAATGTTTGAAGCTACTGACTGAATGAAAGGAGCTGGCATCTCACTCTCTTTGAATCTTCTTTATCATGCTAAGAGGAGCAGGAAAAAGCAAAAAATTTCAGAATTGCACCTTGCAATGCGGAGAAATTACTGTTTGTGCATTTACAATATTCATTGATTTTTGCCATTGAAAAACATCATGTCATTCATATACCAGAAATGTTTGAAGCTACTGACTGAATGAAAGGAGCTGGCATCTCACTCTCTTTGAATCTTCTTTATCATGCTAAGAGGAGCAGGAAAAAGCAAAAAATTTCAGAATTGCACCTTGCAATGCGGAGAAATTACTGTTTGTGCATTTACAATATTCATTTATTTTTGCCATTGAAAAACGTCCAGAAATGATTGAAGCTACTGACTGAATGAAAGGAGCTGGCATCTCACTCTCTTTGAATCTTCTTTATCATGCTAAGAGGAGCAGGAAAAAGCAAAAAATTTCAGAATTGCACCTTGCAATGCGGAGAAATTACTGTTTGTGCATTTACAATATTCATTGATTTTTGCCATTGAAAAACGTCCAGAAATGATTGAAGCTACTGACTGAATGAAAGGAGCTGGCATCTCACTCTCTTTGAATCTTCTTTATCATGCTAAGAGGAGCAGGAAAAAGCAAAAAATTTCAGAATTGCACCTTGCAATGCGGAGAAATTACTGTTTGTGCATTTACAATATTCATTGATTTTTGCCATTGAAAAACGTCCAGAAATGATTTAAGCTACTGACTGAATGAAAGGAGCTGGCATCTCACTCTCTTTGAATCTTCTTTATCATGCTAAGAGGAGCAGGAAAAAGCAAAAAATTTCAGAATTGCACCTTGCAATGCGGAGAAATTACTGTTTGTGCATTTACAATATTCATTGATTTTTGCCATTGAAAAACATCATGTTATTCATATACCAGAAATGATTGAAGCTACTGACTGAATGAAAGGAGCTGGCATCTCACTCTCTTTGAATCTTCTTTATCATGCTAAGAGGAGCAGGAAAAAGCAAAAAATTTCAGAATTGCACCTTGCAATGCGGAGAAATTACTGTTTGTGCATTTACAATATTCAATGATTTTTGCCATTGAAAAACGTCCAGAAATGATTGAAGCTACTGACTGAATGAAAGGAGCTGGCATCTCACTCTCTTTGAATCTTCTTTATCATGCTAAGAGGAGCAGGAAAAAGCAAAAAATTTCAGAATTGCACCTTGCAATGCGGAGAAATTACTGTTTGTGCATTTACAATATTCATTGATTTTTGCCATTGAAAAACATCATGTTATTCATATTCCAGAAATGATTGAAGCTACTGACTGAATGAAAGGAGCTGGCATCTCACTCTCTTTGAATCTTCTTTATCATGCTAAGAGGAGCAGGAAAAAGCAAAAAATTTCAGAATTGCACCTTGCAATGCGGAGAAATTACTGTTTGTGCATTTACAATATTCAATGATTTTTGCCATTGAAAAACGTCCAGAAATGATTGAAGCTACTGACTGAATGAAAGGAGCTGGCATCTCACTCTCTTTGAATCTTCTTTATCATGCTAAGAGGAGCAGGAAAAAGCAAAAAATTTCAGAATTGCACCTTGCAATGCGGAGAAATTACTGTTTGTGCATTTACAATATTCATTGATTTTTGCCATTGAAAAACATCATGTTATTCATATACCAGAAATGTTTGAAGCTACTGACTGAATGAAAGGAGCTGGCATCTCACTCTCTTTGAATCTTCTTTATCATGCTAAGAGGAGCAGGAAAAAGCAAAAAATTTCAGAATTGCACCTTGCAATGCGGAGAAATTACTGTTTGTGCATTTACAATATTCATTGATTTTTGCCATTGAAAAACGTCCAGAAATGATTGAAGCTACTGACTGAATGAAAAGAGCTGGCATCTCACTCTCTTTGAATCTTGTTTATCACGCTAAGAGGAGCAGGAAAAAGCAAAAAATTTCAGAATTGCACCTTGCAATGCGGAGAAATTACTGTTTGTGCATTTACAATATTCATTGATTTTTGCCATTGAAAAACGTCCAGAAATGATTGAAGCTACTGACTGAATGAAAGGAGCTGGCATCTCACTCTCTTTGAATCTTCTTTATCATGCTAAGAGGAGCAGGAAAAAGCAAAAAATTTCAGAATTGCACCTTGCAATGCGGAGAAATTACTGTTTGTGCATTTACAATATTCATTGATTTTTGCCATTGAAAAACATCATGTTATTCATATACCAGAAATGATTGAAGCTACTGACTGAATGAAAGGAGCTGGCATCTCACTCTCTTTGAATCTTCTTTATCATGCTAAGAGGAGCAGGAAAAAGCAAAACATTTCAGAATTGCACCTTGCAATGCGGAGAAATTACTGTTTGTGCATTTACAATATTCATTGATTTTTGCCATTGAAAAACATCATGTTATTCATATTCCAGAAATGATTGAAGCTACTGACTGAATGAAAGGAGCTGGCATCTCACTCTCTTTGAATCTTCTTTATCATGCTAAGAGGAGCAGGAAAAAGCAAAAAATTTCAGAATTGCACCTTGCAATGCGGAGAAATTACTGTTTGTGCATTTACAATATTCAATGATTTTTGCCATTGAAAAACGTCCAGAAATGATTGAAGCTACTGACTGAATGAAAGGAGCTGGCATCTCACTCTCTTTGAATCTTCTTTATCATGCTAAGAGGAGCAGGAAAAAGCAAAACATTTCAGAATTGCACCTTGCAATGCGGAGAAATTACTGTTTGTGCATTTACAATATTCATTGATTTTTGCCATTGAAAAACGTCCAGAAATGATTGAAGCTACTGACTGAATGAAAGGAGCTGGCATCTCACTCTCTTTGAATCTTCTTTATCATGCTAAGAGGAGCAGGAAAAAGCAAAAAATTTCAGAATTGCACCTTGCAATGCGGAGAAATTACTGTTTGTGCATTTACAATATTCATTGATTTTTGCCATTGAAAAACGTCCAGAAATGATTGAAGCTACTGACTGAATGAAAGGAGCTGGCATCTCACTCTCTTTGAATCTTCTTTATCATGCTAAGAGGAGCAGGAAAAAGCAAAAAATTTCAGAATTGCACCTTGCAATGCGGAGAAATTACTGTTTGTGCATTTACAATATTCATTGATTTTTGCCATTGAAAAACATCATGTTATTCATATACCAGAAATGATTGAAGCTACTGACTGAATGAAAGGAGCTGGCATCTCACTCTCTTTGAATCTTCTTTATCATGCTAAGAGGAGCAGGAAAAAGCAAAAAATTTCAGAATTGCACCTTGCAATGCGGAGAAATTACTGTTTGTGCATTTACAATATTCAATGATTTTTGCCATTGAAAAACGTCCAGAAATGATTGAAGCTACTGACTGAATGAAAGGAGCTGGCATCTCACTCTCTTTGAATCTTCTTTATCATGCTAAGAGGAGCAGGAAAAAGCAAAAAATTTCAGAATTGCACCTTGCAATGCGGAGAAATTACTGTTTGTGCATTTACAATATTCATTGATTTTTGCCATTGAAAAACATCATGTTATTCATATTCCAGAAATGATTGAAGCTACTGACTGAATGAAAGGAGCTGGCATCTCACTCTCTTTGAATCTTCTTTATCATGCTAAGAGGAGCAGGAAAAAGCAAAAAATTTCAGAATTGCACCTTGCAATGCGGAGAAATTACTGTTTGTGCATTTACAATATTCAATGATTTTTGCCATTGAAAAACGTCCAGAAATGATTGAAGCTACTGACTGAATGAAAGGAGCTGGCATCTCACTCTCTTTGAATCTTCTTTATCATGCTAAGAGGAGCAGGAAAAAGCAAAAAATTTCAGAATTGCACCTTGCAATGCGGAGAAATTACTGTTTGTGCATTTACAATATTCATTGATTTTTGCCATTGAAAAACATCATGTTATTCATATACCAGAAATGTTTGAAGCTACTGACTGAATGAAAGGAGCTGGCATCTCACTCTCTTTGAATCTTCTTTATCATGCTAAGAGGAGCAGGAAAAAGCAAAAAATTTCAGAATTGCACCTTGCAATGCGGAGAAATTACTGTTTGTGCATTTACAATATTCATTGATTTTTGCCATTGAAAAACGTCCAGAAATGATTGAAGCTACTGACTGAATGAAAAGAGCTGGCATCTCACTCTCTTTGAATCTTGTTTATCACGCTAAGAGGAGCAGGAAAAAGCAAAAAATTTCAGAATTGCACCTTGCAATGCGGAGAAATTACTGTTTGTGCATTTACAATATTCATTGATTTTTGCCATTGAAAAACGTCCAGAAATGATTGAAGCTACTGACTGAATGAAAGGAGCTGGCATCTCACTCTCTTTGAATCTTCTTTATCATGCTAAGAGGAGCAGGAAAAAGCAAAAAATTTCAGAATTGCACCTTGCAATGCGGAGAAATTACTGTTTGTGCATTTACAATATTCATTGATTTTTGCCATTGAAAAACATCATGTTATTCATATACCAGAAATGATTGAAGCTACTGACTGAATGAAAGGAGCTGGCATCTCACTCTCTTTGAATCTTCTTTATCATGCTAAGAGGAGCAGGAAAAAGCAAAACATTTCAGAATTGCACCTTGCAATGCGGAGAAATTACTGTTTGTGCATTTACAATATTCATTGATTTTTGCCATTGAAAAACATCATGTTATTCATATTCCAGAAATGATTGAAGCTACTGACTGAATGAAAGGAGCTGGCATCTCACTCTCTTTGAATCTTCTTTATCATGCTAAGAGGAGCAGGAAAAAGCAAAAAATTTCAGAATTGCACCTTGCAATGCGGAGAAATTACTGTTTGTGCATTTACAATATTCAATGATTTTTGCCATTGAAAAACGTCCAGAAATGATTGAAGCTACTGACTGAATGAAAGGAGCTGGCATCTCACTCTCTTTGAATCTTCTTTATCATGCTAAGAGGAGCAGGAAAAAGCAAAACATTTCAGAATTGCACCTTGCAATGCGGAGAAATTACTGTTTGTGCATTTACAATATTCATTGATTTTTGCCATTGAAAAACATCATGTTATTCATATTCCAGAAATGATTGAAGCTACTGACTGAATGAAAGGAGCTGGCATCTCACTCTCTTTGAATCTTCTTTATCATGCTAAGAGGAGCAGGAAAAAGCAAAAAATTTCAGAATTGCACCTTGCAATGCGGAGAAATTACTGTTTGTGCATTTACAATATTCAATGATTTTTGCCATTGAAAAACGTCCAGAAATGATTGAAGCTACTGACTGAATGAAAGGAGCTGGCATCTCACTCTCTTTGAATCTTCTTTATCATGCTAAGAGGAGCAGGAAAAAGCAAAAAATTTCAGAATTGCACCTTGCAATGCGGAGAAATTACTGTTTGTGCATTTACAATATTCATTGATTTTTGCCATTGAAAAACATCATGTTATTCATATTCCAGAAATGATTGAAGCTACTGACTGAATGAAAGGAGCTGGCATCTCACTCTCTTTGAATCTTCTTTATCATGCTAAGAGGAGCAGGAAAAAGCAAAAAATTTCAGAATTGCACCTTGCAATGCGGAGAAATTACTGTTTGTGCATTTACAATATTCAATGATTTTTGCCATTGAAAAACGTCCAGAAATGATTGAAGCTACTGACTGAATGAAAGGAGCTGGCATCTCACTCTCTTTGAATCTTCTTTATCATGCTAAGAGGAGCAGGAAAAAGCAAAAAATTTCAGAATTGCACCTTGCAATGCGGAGAAATTACTGTTTGTGCATTTACAATATTCATTGATTTTTGCCATTGAAAAACATCATGTTATTCATATACCAGAAATGTTTGAAGCTACTGACTGAATGAAAGGAGCTGGCATCTCACTCTCTTTGAATCTTCTTTATCATGCTAAGAGGAGCAGGAAAAAGCAAAAAATTTCAGAATTGCACCTTGCAATGCGGAGAAATTACTGTTTGTGCATTTACAATATTCATTGATTTTTGCCATTGAAAAACGTCCAGAAATGATTGTAGCTACTGACTGAATGAAAGGAGCTGGCATCTCACTCTCTTTGAATCTTCTTTATCATGCTAAGAGGAGCAGGAAAAAGCAAAAAATTTCAGAATTGCACCTTGCAATGCGGAGAAATTACTGTTTGTGCATTTACAATATTCATTGATTTTTGCCATTGAAAAACGTCCAGAAATGATTGAAGCTACTGACTGAATGAAAGGAGCTGGCATCTCACTCTCTTTGAATCTTGTTTATCATGCTAAGAGGAGCAGGAAAAAGCAAAAAATTTCAGAATTGCACCTTGCAATGCGGAGAAATTACTGTTTGTGCATTTACAATATTCATTGATTTTTGTCATTGAAAAACATCATGTTATTCATATTCCAGAAATGATTGAAGCTACTGACTGAATGAAAGGAGCTGGCATCTCACTCTCTTTGAATCTTCTTTATCATGCTAAGAGGAGCAGGAAAAAGCAAAAAATTTCAGAATTGCACCTTGCAATGCGGAGAAATTACTGTTTGTGCATTTACAATATTCAATGATTTTTGCCATTGAAAAACGTCCAGAAATGATTGAAGCTACTGACTGAATGAAAGGAGCTGGCATCTCACTCTCTTTGAATCTTCTTTATCATGCTAAGAGGAGCAGGAAAAAGCAAAAAATTTCAGAATTGCACCTTGCAATGCGGAGAAATTACTGTTTGTGCATTTACAATATTCATTGATTTTTGCCATTGAAAAACATCATGTTATTCATATACCAGAAATGTTTGAAGCTACTGACTGAATGAAAGGAGCTGGCATCTCACTCTCTTTGAATCTTCTTTATCATGCTAAGAGGAGCAGGAAAAAGCAAAAAATTTCAGAATTGCACCTTGCAATGCGGAGAAATTACTGTTTGTGCATTTACAATATTCATTGATTTTTGCCATTGAAAAACGTCCAGAAATGATTGAAGCTACTGACTGAATGAAAAGAGCTGGCATCTCACTCTCTTTGAATCTTGTTTATCACGCTAAGAGGAGCAGGAAAAAGCAAAAAATTTCAGAATTGCACCTTGCAATGCGGAGAAATTACTGTTTGTGCATTTACAATATTCATTGATTTTTGCCATTGAAAAACATCATGTTATTCATATTCCAGAAATGATTGAAGCTACTGACTGAATGAAAGGAGCTGGCATCTCACTCTCTTTGAATCTTCTTTATCATGCTAAGAGGAGCAGGAAAAAGCAAAAAATTTCAGAATTGCACCTTGCAATGCGGAGAAATTACTGTTTGTGCATTTACAATATTCAATGATTTTTGCCATTGAAAAACGTCCAGAAATGATTGAAGCTACTGACTGAATGAAAGGAGCTGGCATCTCACTCTCTTTGAATCTTCTTTATCATGCTAAGAGGAGCAGGAAAAAGCAAAAAATTTCAGAATTGCACCTTGCAATGCGGAGAAATTACTGTTTGTGCATTTACAATATTCATTGATTTTTGCCATTGAAAAACATCATGTTATTCATATACCAGAAATGTTTGAAGCTACTGACTGAATGAAAGGAGCTGGCATCTCACTCTCTTTGAATCTTCTTTATCATGCTAAGAGGAGCAGGAAAAAGCAAAAAATTTCAGAATTGCACCTTGCAATGCGGAGAAATTACTGTTTGTGCATTTACAATATTCATTGATTTTTGCCATTGAAAAACGTCCAGAAATGATTGTAGCTACTGACTGAATGAAAGGAGCTGGCATCTCACTCTCTTTGAATCTTCTTTATCATGCTAAGAGGAGCAGGAAAAAGCAAAAAATTTCAGAATTGCACCTTGCAATGCGGAGAAATTACTGTTTGTGCATTTACAATATTCATTGATTTTTGCCATTGAAAAACGTCCAGAAATGATTGAAGCTACTGACTGAATGAAAGGAGCTGGCATCTCACTCTCTTTGAATCTTGTTTATCATGCTAAGAGGAGCAGGAAAAAGCAAAAAATTTCAGAATTGCACCTTGCAATGCGGAGAAATTACTGTTTGTGCATTTACAATATTCATTGATTTTTGCCATTGAAAAACGTCCAGAAATGATTGAAGCTACTGACTGAATGAAAGGAGCTGGCATCTCACTCTCTTTGAATCTTCTTTATCATGCTAAGAGGAGCAGGAAAAAGCAAAAAATTTCAGAATTGCACCTTGCAATGCGGAGAAATTACTGTTTGTGCATTTACAATATTCATTGATTTTTGCCATTGAAAAACATCATGTTATTCATATACCAGAAATGTTTGAAGCTACTGACTGAATGAAAGGAGCTGGCATCTCACTCTCTTTGAGTCTTCTTTATCATGCTAAGAGGAGCAGAAAAAAGCAAAAAATTTCAGAATTGCACCTTGCAATGCGGAGAAATTACTGTTTGTGCATTTACAATATTCATTGATTTTTGCCATTGAAAAACGTCCAGAAATGATTGAAGCTACTGACTGAATGAAAGGAGCTGGCATCTCACTCTCTTTGAATCTTGTTTATCATGCTAAGAGGAGCAGGAAAAAGCAAAAAATTTCAGAATTGCACCTTGCAATGCGGAGAAATTACTGTTTGTGCATTTACAATATTCATTGATTTTTGCCATTGAAAAACGTCCAGAAATGATTGAAGCTACTGACTGAATGAAAGGAGCTGGCATCTCACTCTCTTTGAATCTTCTTTATCATGCTAAGAGGAGCAGGAAAAAGCAAAAAATTTCAGAATTGCACCTTGCAATGCGGAGAAATTACTGTTTGTGCATTTACAATATTCATTGATTTTTGCCATTGAAAAACATCATGTTATTCATATACCAGAAATGATTGAAGCTACTGACTGAATGAAAGGAGCTGGCATCTCACTCTCTTTGAATCTTCTTTATCATGCTAAGAGGAGCAGGAAAAAGCAAAAAATTTCAGAATTGCACCTTGCAATGCGGAGAAATTACTGTTTGTGCATTTACAATATTCATTGATTTTTGCCATTGAAAAACGTCCAGAAATGATTGAAGCTACTGACTGAATGAAAAGAGCTGGCATCTCACTCTCTTTGAATCATTTATCACGCTAAGAGGAGCAGGAAAAAGCAAAAAATTTCAGAATTGCACCTTGCAATGCGGAGAAATTACTGTTTGTGCATTTAGAATATTCATTGATTTTTGCCATTGAAAAACGTCCAGAAATGATTGAAGCTACTGACTGAATGAAAGGAGCTGGCATCTCACTCTCTTTGAATCTTCTTTATCATGCTAAGAGGAGCAGGAAAAAGCAAAAAATTTCAGAATTGCACCGTGCAATGCGGAGAAATTACTGTTTGTGCATTTACAATATTCATTGATTTTTGCCATTGAAAAACATCATGTTATTCATATACCAGAAATGATTGAAGCTACTGACTGAATGAAAGGAGCTGGCATCTCACTCTCTTTGAATCTTCTTTATCATGCTAAGAGGAGCAGGAAAAAGCAAAAAATTTCAGAATTGCACCTTGCAATGCGGAGAAATTACTGTTTGTGCATTTACAATATTCAATGATTTTTGCCATTGAAAAACGTCCAGAAATGATTGAAGCTACTGACTGAATGAAAGGAGCTGGCATCTCACTCTCTTTGAATCTTCTTTATCATGCTAAGAGGAGCAGGAAAAAGCAAAAAATTTCAGAATTGCACCTTGCAATGCGGAGAAATTACTGTTTGTGCATTTACAATATTCATTGATTTTTGCCATTGAAAAACATCCAGAAATGATTGAAGCTACTGACTGAATGAAAGGAGCTGGCATCTCACTCTCTTTGAATCTTCTTTATCATGCTAAGAGGAGCAGGAAAAAGCAAAAAATTTCAGAATTGCACCTTGCAATGCGGAGAAATTACTGTTTGTGCATTTACAATATTCATTGATTTTTGCCATTGAAAAACATCATGTTATTCATATTCCAGAAATGATTGAAGCTACTGACTGAATGAAAGGAGCTGGCATCTCACTCTCTTTGAATCTTCTTAATCATGCTAAGAGGAGCAGGAAAAAGCAAAAAATTTCAGAATTGCACCTTGCAATGCGGAGAAATTACTGTTTGTGCATTTACAATATTCAATGATTTTTGCCATTGAAAAACGTCCAGAAATGATTGAAGCTACTGACTGAATGAAAGGAGCTGGCATCTCACTCTCTTTGAATCTTCTTTATCATGCTAAGAGGAGCAGGAAAAAGCAAAAAATTTCAGAATTGCACCTTGCAATGCGGAGAAATTACTGTTTGTGCATTTACAATATTTATTGATTTTTGCCATTGAAAAACATCATGTTATTCATATACCAGAAATGTTTGAAGCTACTGACTGAATGAAAGGAGCTGGCATCTCACTCTCTTTGAATCTTCTTTATCATGCTAAGAGGAGCAGGAAAAAGCAAAAAATTTCAGAATTGCACCTTGCAATGCGGAGAAATTACTGTTTGTGCATTTACAATATTCATTGATTTTTGCCATTGAAAAACGTCCAGAAATGATTGTAGCTACTGACTGAATGAAAGGAGCTGGCATCTCACTCTCTTTGAATCTTCTTTATCATGCTAAGAGGAGCAGGAAAAAGCAAAAAATTTCAGAATTGCACCTTGCAATGCGGAGAAATTACTGTTTGTGCATTTACAATATTCATTGATTTTTGCCATTGAAAAACATCATGTTATTCATATTCCAGAAATGATTGAAGCTACTGACTGAATGAAAGGAGCTGGCATCTCACTCTCTTTGAATCTTCTTTATCATGCTAAGAGGAGCAGGAAAAAGCAAAAAATTTCAGAATTGCACCTTGCAATGCGGAGAAATTACTGTTTGTGCATTTACAATATTCAATGATTTTTGCCATTGAAAAACGTCCAGAAATGATTGAAGCTACTGACTGAATGAAAGGAGCTGGCATCTCACTCTCTTTGAATCTTCTTTATCATGCTAAGAGGAGCAGGAAAAAGCAAAAAATTTCAGAATTGCACCTTGCAATGCGGAGAAATTACTGTTTGTGCATTTACAATATTCATTGATTTTTGCCATTGAAAAACATCATGTTATTCATATACCAGAAATGTTTGAAGCTACTGACTGAATGAAAGGAGCTGGCATCTCACTCTCTTTGAATCTTCTTTATCATGCTAAGAGGAGCAGGAAAAAGCAAAAAATTTCAGAATTGCACCTTGCAATGCGGAGAAATTACTGTTTGTGCATTTACAATATTCATTGATTTTTGCCATTGAAAAACATCATGTCATTCATATACCAGAAATGTTTGAAGCTACTGACTGAATGAAAGGAGCTGGCATCTCACTCTCTTTGAATCTTCTTTATCATGCTAAGAGGAGCAGGAAAAAGCAAAAAATTTCAGAATTGCACCTTGCAATGCGGAGAAATTACTGTTTGTGCATTTACAATATTCATTTATTTTTGCCATTGAAAAACGTCCAGAAATGATTGAAGCTACTGACTGAATGAAAGGAGCTGGCATCTCACTCTCTTTGAATCTTCTTTATCATGCTAAGAGGAGCAGGAAAAAGCAAAAAATTTCAGAATTGCACCTTGCAATGCGGAGAAATTACTGTTTGTGCATTTACAATATTCATTGATTTTTGCCATTGAAAAACGTCCAGAAATGATTGAAGCTACTGACTGAATGAAAGGAGCTGGCATCTCACTCTCTTTGAATCTTCTTTATCATGCTAAGAGGAGCAGGAAAAAGCAAAAAATTTCAGAATTGCACCTTGCAATGCGGAGAAATTACTGTTTGTGCATTTACAATATTCATTGATTTTTGCCATTGAAAAACGTCCAGAAATGATTGAAGCTACTGACTGAATGAAAGGAGCTGGCATCTCACTCTCTTTGAATCTTCTTTATCATGCTAAGAGGAGCAGGAAAAGGCAAAAAAATTTAAGAATTGCACCTTGCAATGCGGAGAAATTACTGTTTGTGCATTTACAATATTCATTGATTTTTGCCATTGAAAAACATCATCTTATTCATATACCAGAAATGATTGAAGCTACTGACTGAATGAAAGGAGCTGGCATCTCACTCTCTTTGAATCTTCTTTATCATGCTAAGAGGAGCAGGAAAAAGCAAAAAATTTCAGAATTGCACCTTGCAATGCGGAGAAATTACTGTTTGTGCATTTACAATATTCAATGATTTTTGCCATTGAAAATCGTCCAGAAATGATTGAAGCTACTGACTGAATGAAAGGAGCTGGCATCTCACTCTCTTTGAATCTTCTTTATCATGCTAAGAGGAGCAGGAAAAAGCAAAAAATTTCAGAATTGCACCTTGCAATGCGGAGAAATTACTGTTTGTGCATTTACAATATTCATTGATTTTTGCCATTGAAAAACATCATGTTATTCATATTCCAGAAATGATTGAAGCTACTGACTGAATGAAAGGAGCTGGCATCTCACTCTCTTTGAATCTTCTTTATCATGCTAAGAGGAGCAGGAAAAAGCAAAAAATTTCAGAATTGCACCTTGCAATGCGGAGAAATTACTGTTTGTGCATTTACAATATTCAATGATTTTTGCCATTGAAAAACGTCCAGAAATGATTGAAGCTACTGACTGAATGAAAGGAGCTGGCATCTCACTCTCTTTGAATCTTCTTTATCATGCTAAGAGGAGCAGGAAAAAGCAAAAAATTTCAGAATTGCACCTTGCAATGCGGAGAAATTACTGTTTGTGCATTTACAATATTCATTGATTTTTGCCATTGAAAAACATCATGTTATTCATATACCAGAAATGTTTGAAGCTACTGACTGAATGAAAGGAGCTGGCATCTCACTCTCTTTGAATCTTCTTTATCATGCTAAGAGGAGCAGGAAAAAGCAAAAAATTTCAGAATTGCACCTTGCAATGCGGAGAAATTACTGTTTGTGCATTTACAATATTCATTGATTTTTGCCATTGAAAAACGTCCAGAAATGATTGAAGCTACTGACTGAATGAAAAGAGCTGGCATCTCACTCTCTTTGAATCTTGTTTATCACGCTAAGAGGAGCAGGAAAAAGCAAAAAATTTCAGAATTGCACCTTGCAATGCGGAGAAATTACTGTTTGTGCATTTACAATATTCATTGATTTTTGCCATTGAAAAACGTCCAGAAATGATTGAAGCTACTGACTGAATGAAAGGAGCTGGCATCTCACTCTCTTTGAATCTTCTTTATCATGCTAAGAGGAGCAGGAAAAAGCAAAAAATTTCAGAATTGCACCTTGCAATGCGGAGAAATTACTGTTTGTGCATTTACAATATTCATTGATTTTTGCCATTGAAAAACATCATGTTATTCATATACCAGAAATGATTGAAGCTACTGACTGAATGAAAGGAGCTGGCATCTCACTCTCTTTGAATCTTCTTTATCATGCTAAGAGGAGCAGGAAAAAGCAAAAAATTTCAGAATTGCACCTTGCAATGCGGAGAAATTACTGTTTGTGCATTTACAATATTCAATGATTTTTGCCATTGAAAAACGTCCAGAAATGATTGAAGCTACTGACTGAATGAAAGGAGCTGGCATCTCACTCTCTTTGAATCTTCTTTATCATGCTAAGAGGAGCAGGAAAAAGCAAAAAATTTCAGAATTGCACCTTGCAATGCGGAGAAATTACTGTTTGTGCATTTACAATATTCATTGATTTTTGCCATTGAAAAACATCATGTTATTCATATTCCAGAAATGATTGAAGCTACTGACTGAATGAAAGGAGCTGGCATCTCACTCTCTTTGAATCTTCTTTATCATGCTAAGAGGAGCAGGAAAAAGCAAAAAATTTCAGAATTGCACCTTGCAATGCGGAGAAATTACTGTTTGTGCATTTACAATATTCAATGATTTTTGCCATTGAAAAACGTCCAGAAATGATTGAAGCTACTGACTGAATGAAAGGAGCTGGCATCTCACTCTCTTTGAATCTTCTTTATCATGCTAAGAGAAGCAGGAAAAAGCAAAAAATTTCAGAATTGCACCTTGCAATGCGGAGAAATTACTGTTTGTGCATTTACAATATTCATTGATTTTTGCCATTGAAAAACATCATGTTATTCATATACCAGAAATGTTTGAAGCTACTGACTGAATGAAAGGAGCTGGCATCTCACTCTCTTTGAATCTTCTTTATCATGCTAAGAGGAGCAGGAAAAAGCAAAAAATTTCAGAATTGCACCTTGCAATGCGGAGAAATTACTGTTTGTGCATTTACAATATTCATTGATTTTTGCCATTGAAAAACGTCCAGAAATGATTGTAGCTACTGACTGAATGAAAGGAGCTGGCATCTCACTCTCTTTGAATCTTCTTTATCATGCTAAGAGGAGCAGGAAAAAGCAAAAAATTTCAGAATTGCACCTTGCAATGCGGAGAAATTACTGTTTGTGCATTTACAATATTCATTGATTTTTGCCATTGAAAAACGTCCAGAAATGATTGAAGCTACTGACTGAATGAAAGGAGCTGGCATCTCACTCTCTTTGAATCTTGTTTATCATGCTAAGAGGAGCAGGAAAAAGCAAAAAATTTCAGAATTGCACCTTGCAATGCGGAAAAATTACTGTTTGTGCATTTACAATATTCATTGATTTTTGCCATTGAAAAACATCCAGAAATGATTGAAGCTACTGACTGAATGAAAGGAGCTGGCATCTCACTCTCTTTGAATCTTCTTTATCATGCTAAGAGGAGCAGGAAAAAGCAAAAAATTTCAGAATTGCACCTTGCAATGCGGAGAAATTACTGTTTGTGCATTTACAATATTCATTGATTTTTGCCATTGAAAAACATCATGTTATTCATATTCCAGAAATGATTGAAGCTACTGACTGAATGAAAGGAGATGGCATCTCACTCTCTTTGAATCTTCTTTATCATGCTAAGAGGAGCAGGAAAAAGCAAAAAATTTCAGAATTGCACCTTGCAATGCGGAGAAATTACTGTTTGTGCATTTACAATATTCAATGATTTTTGCCATTGAAAAACGTCCAGAAATGATTGAAGCTACTGACTGAATGAAAGGAGCTGGCATCTCACTCTCTTTGAATCTTCTTTATCATGCTAAGAGGAGCAGGAAAAAGCAAAAAATGTCAGAATTGCACCTTGCAATGCGGAGAAATTACTGTTTGTGCATTTACAATATTCATTGATTTTTGCCATTGAAAAACATCATGTTATTCATATACCAGAAATGTTTGAAGCTACTGACTGAATGAAAGGAGCTGGCATCTCACTCTCTTTGAATCTTCTTTATCATGCTAAGAGGAGCAGGAAAAAGCAAAAAATTTCAGAATTGCACCTTGCAATGCGGAGAAATTACTGTTTGTGCATTTACAATATTCATTGATTTTTGCCATTGAAAAACGTCCAGAAATGATTGTAGCTACTGACTGAATGAAAGGAGCTGGCATCTCACTCTCTTTGAATCTTCTTTATCATGCTAAGAGGAGCAGGAAAAAGCAAAAAATTTCAGAATTGCACCTTGCAATGCGGAGAAATTACTGTTTGTGCATTTACAATATTCATTGATTTTTGCCATTGAAAAACATCATGTTATTCATATTCCAGAAATGATTGAAGCTACTGACTGAATAAAAGGAGCTGGCATCTCACTCTCTTTGAATCTTCTTTATCATGCTAAGAGGAGCAGGAAAAAGCAAAAAATTTCAGAATTGCACCTTGCAATGCGGAGAAATTACTGTTTGTGCATTTACAATATTCAATGATTTTTGCCATTGAAAAACGTCCAGAAATGATTGAAGCTACTGACTGAATGAAAGGAGCTGGCATCTCACTCTCTTTGAATCTTCTTTATCATGCTAAGAGGAGCAGGAAAAAGCAAAAAATTTCAGAATTGCACCTTGCAATGCGGAGAAATTACTGTTTGTGCATTTACAATATTCATTGATTTTTGCCATTGAAAAACATCATGTTATTCATATACCAGAAATGTTTGAAGCTACTGACTGAATGAAAGGAGCTGGCATCTCACTCTCTTTGAATCTTCTTTATCATGCTAAGAGGAGCAGGAAAAAGCAAAAAATTTCAGAATTGCACCTTGCAATGCGGAGAAATTACTGTTTGTGCATTTACAATATTCATTGATTTTTGCCATTGAAAAACGTCCAGAAATGATTGTAGCTACTGACTGAATGAAAGGAGCTGGCATCTCACTCTCTTTGAATCTTCTTTATCATGCTAAGAGGAGCAGGAAAAAGCAAAAAATTTCAGAATTGCACCTTGCAATGCGGAGAAATTACTGTTTGTGCATTTACAATATTCATTGATTTTTGCCATTGAAAAACGTCCAGAAATGATTGAAGCTACTGACTGAATGAAAGGAGCTGGCATCTCACTCTCTTTGAATCTTGTTTATCATGCTAAGAGGAGCAGGAAAAAGCAAAAAATTTCAGAATTGCACCTTGCAATGCGGAGAAATTACTGTTTGTGCATTTACAATATTCATTGATTTTTGCCATTGAAAAACGTCCAGAAATGATTGAAGCTACTGACTGAATGAAAGGAGCTGGCATCTCACTCTCTTTGAATCTTCTTTATCATGCTAAGAGGAGCAGGAAAAAGCAAAAAATTTCAGAATTGCACCTTGCAATGCGGAGAAATTACTGTTTGTGCATTTACAATATTCATTGATTTTTGCCATTGAAAAACATCATGTTATTCATATACCAGAAATGTTTGAAGCTACTGACTGAATGAAAGGAGCTGGCATCTCACTCTCTTTGAGTCTTCTTTATCATGCTAAGAGGAGCAGAAAAAAGCAAAAAATTTCAGAATTGCACCTTGCAATGCGGAGAAATTACTGTTTGTGCATTTACAATATTCATTGATTTTTGCCATTGAAAAACGTCCAGAAATGATTGAAGCTACTGACTGAATGAAAGGAGCTGGCATCTCACTCTCTTTGAATCTTGTTTATCATGCTAAGAGGAGCAGGAAAAAGCAAAAAATTTCAGAATTGCACCTTGCAATGCGGAGAAATTACTGTTTGTGCATTTACAATATTCATTGATTTTTGCCATTGAAAAACGTCCAGAAATGATTGAAGCTACTGACTGAATGAAAGGAGCTGGCATCTCACTCTCTTTGAATCTTCTTTATCATGCTAAGAGGAGCAGGAAAAAGCAAAAAATTTCAGAATTGCACCTTGCAATGCGGAGAAATTACTGTTTGTGCATTTACAATATTCATTGATTTTTGCCATTGAAAAACATCATGTTATTCATATACCAGAAATGATTGAAGCTACTGACTGAATGAAAGGAGCTGGCATCTCACTCTCTTTGAATCTTCTTTATCATGCTAAGAGGAGCAGGAAAAAGCAAAAAATTTCAGAATTGCACCTTGCAATGCGGAGAAATTACTGTTTGTGCATTTACAATATTCATTGATTTTTGCCATTGAAAAACGTCCAGAAATGATTGAAGCTACTGACTGAATGAAAAGAGCTGGCATCTCACTCTCTTTGAATCTTGTTTATCACGCTAAGAGGAGCAGGAAAAAGCAAAAAATTTCAGAATTGCACCTTGCAATGCGGAGAAATTACTGTTTGTGCATTTACAATATTCATTGATTTTTGCCATTGAAAAACGTCCAGAAATGATTGAAGCTACTGACTGAATGAAAGGAGCTGGCATCTCACTCTCTTTGAATCTTCTTTATCATGCTAAGAGGAGCAGGAAAAAGCAAAAAATTTCAGAATTGCACCTTGCAATGCGGAGAAATTACTGTTTGTGCATTTACAATATTCATTGATTTTTGCCATTGAAAAACATCATGTTATTCATATACCAGAAATGTTTGAAGCTACTGACTGAATGAAAGGAGCTGGCATCTCACTCTCTTTGAATCTTCTTTATCATGCTAAGAGGAGCAGGAAAAAGCAAAAAATTTCAGAATTGCACCTTGCAATGCGGAGAAATTACTGTTTGTGCATTTACAATATTCATTGATTTTTGCCATTGAAAAACGTCCAGAAATGATTGTAGCTACTGACTGAATGAAAGGAGCTGGCATCTCACTCTCTTTGAATCTTCTTTATCATGCTAAGAGGAGCAGGAAAAAGCAAAAAATTTCAGAATTGCACCTTGCAATGCGGAGAAATTACTGTTTGTGCATTTACAATATTCATTGATTTTTGCCATTGAAAAACGTCCAGAAATGATTGAAGCTACTGACTGAATGAAAGGAGCTGGCATCTCACTCTCTTTGAATCTTGTTTATCATGCTAAGAGGAGCAGGAAAAAGCAAAAAATTTCAGAATTGCACCTTGCAATGCGGAGAAATTACTGTTTGTGCATTTACAATATTCATTGATTTTTGCCATTGAAAAACATCCAGAAATGATTGAAGCTACTGACTGAATGAAAGGAGCTGGCATCTCACTCTCTTTGAATCTTCTTTATCATGCTAAGAGGAGCAGGAAAAAGCAAAAAATTTCAGAATTGCACCTTGCAATGCGGAGAAATTACTGTTTGTGCATTTACAATATTCATTGATTTTTGCCATTGAAAAACATCGTTATTCATATTCCAGAAATGATTGAAGCTACTGACTGAATGAAAGGAGATGGCATCTCACTCTCTTTGAATCTTCTTTATCATGCTAAGAGGAGCAGGAAAAAGCAAAAAATTTCAGAATTGCACCTTGCAATGCGGAGAAATTACTGTTTGTGCATTTACAATATTCAATGATTTTTGCCATTGAAAAACGTCCAGAAATGATTGAAGCTACTGACTGAATGAAAGGAGCTGGCATCTCACTCTCTTTGAATCTTCTTTATCATGCTAAGAGGAGCAGGAAAAAGCAAAAAATTTCAGAATTGCACCTTGCAATGCGGAGAAATTACTGTTTGTGCATTTACAATATTCATTGATTTTTGCCATTGAAAAACATCATGTTATTCATATACCAGAAATGTTTGAAGCTACTGACTGAATGAAAGGAGCTGGCATCTCACTCTCTTTGAATCTTCTTTATCATGCTAAGAGGAGCAGGAAAAAGCAAAAAATTTCAGAATTGCACCTTGCAATGCGGAGAAATTACTGTTTGTGCATTTACAATATTCATTGATTTTTGCCATTGAAAAACGTCCAGAAATGATTGTAGCTACTGACTGAATGAAAGGAGCTGGCATCTCACTCTCTTTGAATCTTCTTTATCATGCTAAGAGGAGCAGGAAAAAGCAAAAAATTTCAGAATTGCACCTTGCAATGCGGAGAAATTACTGTTTGTGCATTTACAATATTCATTGATTTTTGCCATTGAAAAACATCATGTTATTCATATTCCAGAAATGATTGAAGCTACTGACTGAATGAAAGGAGCTGGCATCTCACTCTCTTTGAATCTTCTTTATCATGCTAAGAGGAGCAGGAAAAAGCAAAAAATTTCAGAATTGCACCTTGCAATGCGGAGAAATTACTGTTTGTGCATTTACAATATTCAATGATTTTTGCCATTGAAAAACGTCCAGAAATGATTGAAGCTACTGACTGAATGAAAGGAGCTGGCATCTCACTCTCTTTGAATCTTCTTTATCATGCTAAGAGGAGCAGGAAAAAGCAAAAAATTTCAGAATTGCACCTTGCAATGCGGAGAAATTACTGTTTGTGCATTTACAATATTCATTGATTTTTGCCATTGAAAAACATCATGTTATTCATATTCCAGAAATGATTGAAGCTACTGACTGAATGAAAGGAGCTGGCATCTCACTCTCTTTGAATCTTCTTTATCATGCTAAGAGGAGCAGGAAAAAGCAAAAAATTTCAGAATTGCACCTTGCAATGCGGAGAAATTACTGTTTGTGCATTTACAATATTCAATGATTTTTGCCATTGAAAAACGTCCAGAAATGATTGAAGCTACTGACTGAATGAAAGGAGCTGGCATCTCACTCTCTTTGAATCTTCTTTATCATGCTAAGAGGAGCAGGAAAAAGCAAAAAATTTCAGAATTGCACCTTGCAATGCGGAGAAATTACTGTTTGTGCATTTACAATATTCATTGATTTTTGCCATTGAAAAACATCATGTTATTCATATACCAGAAATGTTTGAAGCTACTGACTGAATGAAAGGAGCTGGCATCTCACTCTCTTTGAATCTTCTTTATCATGCTAAGAGGAGCAGGAAAAAGCAAAAAATTTCAGAATTGCACCTTGCAATGCGGAGAAATTACTGTTTGTGCATTTACAATATTCATTGATTTTTGCCATTGAAAAACGTCCAGAAATGATTGTAGCTACTGACTGAATGAAAGGAGCTGGCATCTCACTCTCTTTGAATCTTCTTTATCATGCTAAGAGGAGCAGGAAAAAGCAAAAAATTTCAGAATTGCACCTTGCAATGCGGAGAAATTACTGTTTGTGCATTTACAATATTCATTGATTTTTGCCATTGAAAAACGTCCAGAAATGATTGAAGCTACTGACTGAATGAAAGGAGCTGGCATCTCACTCTCTTTGAATCTTGTTTATCATGCTAAGAGGAGCAGGAAAAAGCAAAAAATTTCAGAATTGCACCTTGCAATGCGGAGAAATTACTGTTTGTGCATTTACAATATTCATTGATTTTTGCCATTGAAAAACGTCCAGAAATGATTGAAGCTACTGACTGAATGAAAGGAGCTGGCATCTCACTCTCTTTGAATCTTCTTTATCATGCTAAGAGGAGCAGGAAAAAGCAAAAAATTTCAGAATTGCACCTTGCAATGCGGAGAAATTACTGTTTGTGCATTTACAATATTCATTGATTTTTGCCATTGAAAAACATCATGTTATTCATATACCAGAAATGTTTGAAGCTACTGACTGAATGAAAGGAGCTGGCATCTCACTCTCTTTGAGTCTTCTTTATCATGCTAAGAGGAGCAGAAAAAAGCAAAAAATTTCAGAATTGCACCTTGCAATGCGGAGAAATTACTGTTTGTGCATTTACAATATTCATTGATTTTTGCCATTGAAAAACGTCCAGAAATGATTGAAGCTACTGACTGAATGAAAGGAGCTGGCATCTCACTCTCTTTGAATCTTGTTTATCATGCTAAGAGGAGCAGGAAAAAGCAAAAAATTTCAGAATTGCACCTTGCAATGCGGAGAAATTACTGTTTGTGCATTTACAATATTCATTGATTTTTGCCATTGAAAAACGTCCAGAAATGATTGAAGCTACTGACTGAATGAAAGGAGCTGGCATCTCACTCTCTTTGAATCTTCTTTATCATGCTAAGAGGAGCAGGAAAAAGCAAAAAATTTCAGAATTGCACCTTGCAATGCGGAGAAATTACTGTTTGTGCATTTACAATATTCATTGATTTTTGCCATTGAAAAACATCATGTTATTCATATACCAGAAATGATTGAAGCTACTGACTGAATGAAAGGAGCTGGCATCTCACTCTCTTTGAATCTTCTTTATCATGCTAAGAGGAGCAGGAAAAAGCAAAAAATTTCAGAATTGCACCTTGCAATGCGGAGAAATTACTGTTTGTGCATTTACAATATTCATTGATTTTTGCCATTGAAAAACGTCCAGAAATGATTGAAGCTACTGACTGAATGAAAAGAGCTGGCATCTCACTCTCTTTGAATCTTGTTTATCACGCTAAGAGGAGCAGGAAAAAGCAGAAAATTTCAGAATTGCACCTTGCAATGCGGAGAAATTACTGTTTGTGCATTTACAATATTCATTGATTTTTGCCATTGAAAAACGTCCAGAAATGATTGAAGCTACTGACTGAATGAAAGGAGCTGGCATCTCACTCTCTTTGAATCTTCTTTATCATGCTAAGAGGAGCAGGAAAAAGCAAAAAATTTCAGAATTGCACCTTGCAATGCGGAGAAATTACTGTTTGTGCATTTACAATATTCATTGATTTTTGCCATTGAAAAACATCATGTTATTCATATACCAGAAATGTTTGAAGCTACTGACTGAATGAAAGGAGCTGGCATCTCACTCTCTTTGAATCTTCTTTATCATGCTAAGAGGAGCAGGAAAAAGCAAAAAATTTCAGAATTGCACCTTGCAATGCGGAGAAATTACTGTTTGTGCATTTACAATATTCATTGATTTTTGCCATTGAAAAACGTCCAGAAATGATTGTAGCTACTGACTGAATGAAAGGAGCTGGCATCTCACTCTCTTTGAATCTTCTTTATCATGCTAAGAGGAGCAGGAAAAAGCAAAAAATTTCAGAATTGCACCTTGCAATGCGGAGAAATTACTGTTTGTGCATTTACAATATTCATTGATTTTTGCCATTGAAAAACGTCCAGAAATGATTGAAGCTACTGACTGAATGAAAGGAGCTGGCATCTCACTCTCTTTGAATCTTGTTTATCATGCTAAGAGGAGCAGGAAAAAGCAAAAAATTTCAGAATTGCACCTTGCAATGCGGAGAAATTACTGTTTGTGCATTTACAATATTCATTGATTTTTGCCATTGAAAAACATCCAGAAATGATTGAAGCTACTGACTGAATGAAAGGAGCTGGCATCTCACTCTCTTTGAATCTTCTTTATCATGCTAAGAGGAGCAGGAAAAAGCAAAAAATTTCAGAATTGCACCTTGCAATGCGGAGAAATTACTGTTTGTGCATTTACAATATTCATTGATTTTTGCCATTGAAAAACATCGTTATTCATATTCCAGAAATGATTGAAGCTACTGACTGAATGAAAGGAGATGGCATCTCACTCTCTTTGAATCTTCTTTATCATGCTAAGAGGAGCAGGAAAAAGCAAAAAATTTCAGAATTGCACCTTGCAATGCGGAGAAATTACTGTTTGTGCATTTACAATATTCAATGATTTTTGCCATTGAAAAACGTCCAGAAATGATTGAAGCTACTGACTGAATGAAAGGAGCTGGCATCTCACTCTCTTTGAATCTTCTTTATCATGCTAAGAGGAGCAGGAAAAAGCAAAAAATTTCAGAATTGCACCTTGCAATGCGGAGAAATTACTGTTTGTGCATTTACAATATTCATTGATTTTTGCCATTGAAAAACATCATGTTATTCATATACCAGAAATGTTTGAAGCTACTGACTGAATGAAAGGAGCTGGCATCTCACTCTCTTTGAATCTTCTTTATCATGCTAAGAGGAGCAGGAAAAAGCAAAAAATTTCAGAATTGCACCTTGCAATGCGGAGAAATTACTGTTTGTGCATTTACAATATTCATTGATTTTTGCCATTGAAAAACGTCCAGAAATGATTGTAGCTACTGACTGAATGAAAGGAGCTGGCATCTCACTCTCTTTGAATCTTCTTTATCATGCTAAGAGGAGCAGGAAAAAGCAAAAAATTTCAGAATTGCACCTTGCAATGCGGAGAAATTACTGTTTGTGCATTTACAATATTCATTGATTTTTGCCATTGAAAAACATCATGTTATTCATATTCCAGAAATGATTGAAGCTACTGACTGAATGAAAGGAGCTGGCATCTCACTCTCTTTGAATCTTCTTTATCATGCTAAGAGGAGCAGGAAAAAGCAAAAAATTTCAGAATTGCACCTTGCAATGCGGAGAAATTACTGTTTGTGCATTTACAATATTCAATGATTTTTGCCATTGAAAAACGTCCAGAAATGATTGAAGCTACTGACTGAATGAAAGGAGCTGGCATCTCACTCTCTTTGAATCTTCTTTATCATGCTAAGAGGAGCAGGAAAAAGCAAAAAATTTCAGAATTGCACCTTGCAATGCGGAGAAATTACTGTTTGTGCATTTACAATATTCATTGATTTTTGCCATTGAAAAACATCATGTTATTCATATACCAGAAATGTTTGAAGCTACTGACTGAATGAAAGGAGCTGGCATCTCACTCTCTTTGAATCTTCTTTATCATGCTAAGAGGAGCAGGAAAAAGCAAAAAATTTCAGAATTGCACCTTGCAATGCGGAGAAATTACTGTTTGTGCATTTACAATATTCATTGATTTTTGCCATTGAAAAACGTCCAGAAATGATTGTAGCTACTGACTGAATGAAAGGAGCTGGCATCTCACTCTCTTTGAATCTTCTTTATCATGCTAAGAGGAGCAGGAAAAAGCAAAAAATTTCAGAATTGCACCTTGCAATGCGGAGAAATTACTGTTTGTGCATTTACAATATTCATTGATTTTTGCCATTGAAAAACGTCCAGAAATGATTGAAGCTACTGACTGAATGAAAGGAGCTGGCATCTCACTCTCTTTGAATCTTGTTTATCATGCTAAGAGGAGCAGGAAAAAGCAAAAAATTTCAGAATTGCACCTTGCAATGCGGAGAAATTACTGTTTGTGCATTTACAATATTCATTGATTTTTGCCATTGAAAAACGTCCAGAAATGATTGAAGCTACTGACTGAATGAAAGGAGCTGGCATCTCACTCTCTTTGAATCTTCTTTATCATGCTAAGAGGAGCAGGAAAAAGCAAAAAATTTCAGAATTGCACCTTGCAATGCGGAGAAATTACTGTTTGTGCATTTACAATATTCATTGATTTTTGCCATTGAAAAACATCATGTTATTCATATACCAGAAATGTTTGAAGCTACTGACTGAATGAAAGGAGCTGGCATCTCACTCTCTTTGAGTCTTCTTTATCATGCTAAGAGGAGCAGAAAAAAGCAAAAAATTTCAGAATTGCACCTTGCAATGCGGAGAAATTACTGTTTGTGCATTTACAATATTCATTGATTTTTGCCATTGAAAAACGTCCAGAAATGATTGAAGCTACTGACTGAATGAAAGGAGCTGGCATCTCACTCTCTTTGAATCTTGTTTATCATGCTAAGAGGAGCAGGAAAAAGCAAAAAATTTCAGAATTGCACCTTGCAATGCGGAGAAATTACTGTTTGTGCATTTACAATATTCATTGATTTTTGCCATTGAAAAACGTCCAGAAATGATTGAAGCTACTGACTGAATGAAAGGAGCTGGCATCTCACTCTCTTTGAATCTTCTTTATCATGCTAAGAGGAGCAGGAAAAAGCAAAAAATTTCAGAATTGCACCTTGCAATGCGGAGAAATTACTGTTTGTGCATTTACAATATTCATTGATTTTTGCCATTGAAAAACATCATGTTATTCATATACCAGAAATGATTGAAGCTACTGACTGAATGAAAGGAGCTGGCATCTCACTCTCTTTGAATCTTCTTTATCATGCTAAGAGGAGCAGGAAAAAGCAAAAAATTTCAGAATTGCACCTTGCAATGCGGAGAAATTACTGTTTGTGCATTTACAATATTCATTGATTTTTGCCATTGAAAAACGTCCAGAAATGATTGTAGCTACTGACTGAATGAAAGGAGCTGGCATCTCACTCTCTTTGAATCTTCTTTATCATGCTAAGAGGAGCAGGAAAAAGCAAAAAATTTCAGAATTGCACCTTGCAATGCGGAGAAATTACTGTTTGTGCATTTACAATATTCATTGATTTTTGCCATTGAAAAACGTCCAGAAATGATTGAAGCTACTGACTGAATGAAAGGAGCTGGCATCTCACTCTCTTTGAATCTTGTTTATCATGCTAAGAGGAGCAGGAAAAAGCAAAAAATTTCAGAATTGCACCTTGCAATGCGGAGAAATTACTGTTTGTGCATTTACAATATTCATTGATTTTTGCCATTGAAAAACATCCAGAAATGATTGAAGCTACTGACTGAATGAAAGGAGCTGGCATCTCACTCTCTTTGAATCTTCTTTATCATGCTAAGAGGAGCAGGAAAAAGCAAAAAATTTCAGAATTGCACCTTGCAATGCGGAGAAATTACTGTTTGTGCATTTACAATATTCATTGATTTTTGCCATTGAAAAACATCGTTATTCATATTCCAGAAATGATTGAAGCTACTGACTGAATGAAAGGAGATGGCATCTCACTCTCTTTGAATCTTCTTTATCATGCTAAGAGGAGCAGGAAAAAGCAAAAAATTTCAGAATTGCACCTTGCAATGCGGAGAAATTACTGTTTGTGCATTTACAATATTCAATGATTTTTGCCATTGAAAAACGTCCAGAAATGATTGAAGCTACTGACTGAATGAAAGGAGCTGGCATCTCACTCTCTTTGAATCTTCTTTATCATGCTAAGAGGAGCAGGAAAAAGCAAAAAATTTCAGAATTGCACCTTGCAATGCGGAGAAATTACTGTTTGTGCATTTACAATATTCATTGATTTTTGCCATTGAAAAACATCATGTTATTCATATACCAGAAATGTTTGAAGCTACTGACTGAATGAAAGGAGCTGGCATCTCACTCTCTTTGAATCTTCTTTATCATGCTAAGAGGAGCAGGAAAAAGCAAAAAATTTCAGAATTGCACCTTGCAATGCGGAGAAATTACTGTTTGTGCATTTACAATATTCATTGATTTTTGCCATTGAAAAACGTCCAGAAATGATTGTAGCTACTGACTGAATGAAAGGAGCTGGCATCTCACTCTCTTTGAATCTTCTTTATCATGCTAAGAGGAGCAGGAAAAAGCAAAAAATTTCAGAATTGCACCTTGCAATGCGGAGAAATTACTGTTTGTGCATTTACAATATTCATTGATTTTTGCCATTGAAAAACATCATGTTATTCATATTCCAGAAATGATTGAAGCTACTGACTGAATGAAAGGAGCTGGCATCTCACTCTCTTTGAATCTTCTTTATCATGCTAAGAGGAGCAGGAAAAAGCAAAAAATTTCAGAATTGCACCTTGCAATGCGGAGAAATTACTGTTTGTGCATTTACAATATTCAATGATTTTTGCCATTGAAAAACGTCCAGAAATGATTGAAGCTACTGACTGAATGAAAGGAGCTGGCATCTCACTCTCTTTGAATCTTCTTTATCATGCTAAGAGGAGCAGGAAAAAGCAAAAAATTTCAGAATTGCACCTTGCAATGCGGAGAAATTACTGTTTGTGCATTTACAATATTCATTGATTTTTGCCATTGAAAAACATCATGTTATTCATATTCCAGAAATGATTGAAGCTACTGACTGAATGAAAGGAGCTGGCATCTCACTCTCTTTGAATCTTCTTTATCATGCTAAGAGGAGCAGGAAAAAGCAAAAAATTTCAGAATTGCACCTTGCAATGCGGAGAAATTACTGTTTGTGCATTTACAATATTCAATGATTTTTGCCATTGAAAAACGTCCAGAAATGATTGAAGCTACTGACTGAATGAAAGGAGCTGGCATCTCACTCTCTTTGAATCTTCTTTATCATGCTAAGAGGAGCAGGAAAAAGCAAAAAATTTCAGAATTGCACCTTGCAATGCGGAGAAATTACTGTTTGTGCATTTACAATATTCATTGATTTTTGCCATTGAAAAACATCATGTTATTCATATACCAGAAATGTTTGAAGCTACTGACTGAATGAAAGGAGCTGGCATCTCACTCTCTTTGAATCTTCTTTATCATGCTAAGAGGAGCAGGAAAAAGCAAAAAATTTCAGAATTGCACCTTGCAATGCGGAGAAATTACTGTTTGTGCATTTACAATATTCATTGATTTTTGCCATTGAAAAACGTCCAGAAATGATTGTAGCTACTGACTGAATGAAAGGAGCTGGCATCTCACTCTCTTTGAATCTTCTTTATCATGCTAAGAGGAGCAGGAAAAAGCAAAAAATTTCAGAATTGCACCTTGCAATGCGGAGAAATTACTGTTTGTGCATTTACAATATTCATTGATTTTTGCCATTGAAAAACGTCCAGAAATGATTGAAGCTACTGACTGAATGAAAGGAGCTGGCATCTCACTCTCTTTGAATCTTGTTTATCATGCTAAGAGGAGCAGGAAAAAGCAAAAAATTTCAGAATTGCACCTTGCAATGCGGAGAAATTACTGTTTGTGCATTTACAATATTCATTGATTTTTGCCATTGAAAAACGTCCAGAAATGATTGAAGCTACTGACTGAATGAAAGGAGCTGGCATCTCACTCTCTTTGAATCTTCTTTATCATGCTAAGAGGAGCAGGAAAAAGCAAAAAATTTCAGAATTGCACCTTGCAATGCGGAGAAATTACTGTTTGTGCATTTACAATATTCATTGATTTTTGCCATTGAAAAACATCATGTTATTCATATACCAGAAATGTTTGAAGCTACTGACTGAATGAAAGGAGCTGGCATCTCACTCTCTTTGAGTCTTCTTTATCATGCTAAGAGGAGCAGAAAAAAGCAAAAAATTTCAGAATTGCACCTTGCAATGCGGAGAAATTACTGTTTGTGCATTTACAATATTCATTGATTTTTGCCATTGAAAAACGTCCAGAAATGATTGAAGCTACTGACTGAATGAAAGGAGCTGGCATCTCACTCTCTTTGAATCTTGTTTATCATGCTAAGAGGAGCAGGAAAAAGCAAAAAATTTCAGAATTGCACCTTGCAATGCGGAGAAATTACTGTTTGTGCATTTACAATATTCATTGATTTTTGCCATTGAAAAACGTCCAGAAATGATTGAAGCTACTGACTGAATGAAAGGAGCTGGCATCTCACTCTCTTTGAATCTTCTTTATCATGCTAAGAGGAGCAGGAAAAAGCAAAAAATTTCAGAATTGCACCTTGCAATGCGGAGAAATTACTGTTTGTGCATTTACAATATTCATTGATTTTTGCCATTGAAAAACATCATGTTATTCATATACCAGAAATGATTGAAGCTACTGACTGAATGAAAGGAGCTGGCATCTCACTCTCTTTGAATCTTCTTTATCATGCTAAGAGGAGCAGGAAAAAGCAAAAAATTTCAGAATTGCACCTTGCAATGCGGAGAAATTACTGTTTGTGCATTTACAATATTCATTGATTTTTGCCATTGAAAAACGTCCAGAAATGATTGAAGCTACTGACTGAATGAAAAGAGCTGGCATCTCACTCTCTTTGAATCTTGTTTATCACGCTAAGAGGAGCAGGAAAAAGCAAAAAATTTCAGAATTGCACCTTGCAATGCGGAGAAATTACTGTTTGTGCATTTACAATATTCATTGATTTTTGCCATTGAAAAACGTCCAGAAATGATTGAAGCTACTGACTGAATGAAAGGAGCTGGCATCTCACTCTCTTTGAATCTTCTTTATCATGCTAAGAGGAGCAGGAAAAAGCAAAAAATTTCAGAATTGCACCTTGCAATGCGGAGAAATTACTGTTTGTGCATTTACAATATTCATTGATTTTTGCCATTGAAAAACATCATGTTATTCATATACCAGAAATGTTTGAAGCTACTGACTGAATGAAAGGAGCTGGCATCTCACTCTCTTTGAATCTTCTTTATCATGCTAAGAGGAGCAGGAAAAAGCAAAAAATTTCAGAATTGCACCTTGCAATGCGGAGAAATTACTGTTTGTGCATTTACAATATTCATTGATTTTTGCCATTGAAAAACGTCCAGAAATGATTGTAGCTACTGACTGAATGAAAGGAGCTGGCATCTCACTCTCTTTGAATCTTCTTTATCATGCTAAGAGGAGCAGGAAAAAGCAAAAAATTTCAGAATTGCACCTTGCAATGCGGAGAAATTACTGTTTGTGCATTTACAATATTCATTGATTTTTGCCATTGAAAAACGTCCAGAAATGATTGAAGCTACTGACTGAATGAAAGGAGCTGGCATCTCACTCTCTTTGAATCTTGTTTATCATGCTAAGAGGAGCAGGAAAAAGCAAAAAATTTCAGAATTGCACCTTGCAATGCGGAGAAATTACTGTTTGTGCATTTACAATATTCATTGATTTTTGCCATTGAAAAACATCCAGAAATGATTGAAGCTACTGACTGAATGAAAGGAGCTGGCATCTCACTCTCTTTGAATCTTCTTTATCATGCTAAGAGGAGCAGGAAAAAGCAAAAAATTTCAGAATTGCACCTTGCAATGCGGAGAAATTACTGTTTGTGCATTTACAATATTCATTGATTTTTGCCATTGAAAAACATCGTTATTCATATTCCAGAAATGATTGAAGCTACTGACTGAATGAAAGGAGATGGCATCTCACTCTCTTTGAATATTCTTTATCATGCTAAGAGGAGCAGGAAAAAGCAAAAAATTTCAGAATTGCACCTTGCAATGCGGAGAAATTACTGTTTGTGCATTTACAATATTCAATGATTTTTGCCATTGAAAAACGTCCAGAAATGATTGAAGCTACTGACTGAATGAAAGGAGCTGGCATCTCACTCTCTTTGAATCTTCTTTATCATGCTAAGAGGAGCAGGAAAAAGCAAAAAATTTCAGAATTGCACCTTGCAATGCGGAGAAATTACTGTTTGTGCATTTACAATATTCATTGATTTTTGCCATTGAAAAACATCATGTTATTCATATACCAGAAATGTTTGAAGCTACTGACTGAATGAAAGGAGCTGGCATCTCACTCTCTTTGAATCTTCTTTATCATGCTAAGAGGAGCAGGAAAAAGCAAAAAATTTCAGAATTGCACCTTGCAATGCGGAGAAATTACTGTTTGTGCATTTACAATATTCATTGATTTTTGCCATTGAAAAACGTCCAGAAATGATTGTAGCTACTGACTGAATGAAAGGAGCTGGCATCTCACTCTCTTTGAATCTTCTTTATCATGCTAAGAGGAGCAGGAAAAAGCAAAAAATTTCAGAATTGCACCTTGCAATGCGGAGAAATTACTGTTTGTGCATTTACAATATTCATTGATTTTTGCCATTGAAAAACATCATGTTATTCATATTCCAGAAATGATTGAAGCTACTGACTGAATGAAAGGAGCTGGCATCTCACTCTCTTTGAATCTTCTTTATCATGCTAAGAGGAGCAGGAAAAAGCAAAAAATTTCAGAATTGCACCTTGCAATGCGGAGAAATTACTGTTTGTGCATTTACAATATTCAATGATTTTTGCCATTGAAAAACGTCCAGAAATGATTGAAGCTACTGACTGAATGAAAGGAGCTGGCATCTCACTCTCTTTGAATCTTCTTTATCATGCTAAGAGGAGCAGGAAAAAGCAAAAAATTTCAGAATTGCACCTTGCAATGCGGAGAAATTACTGTTTGTGCATTTACAATATTCATTGATTTTTGCCATTGAAAAACATCATGTTATTCATATACCAGAAATGTTTGAAGCTACTGACTGAATGAAAGGAGCTGGCATCTCACTCTCTTTGAATCTTCTTTATCATGCTAAGAGGAGCAGGAAAAAGCAAAAAATTTCAGAATTGCACCTTGCAATGCGGAGAAATTACTGTTTGTGCATTTACAATATTCATTGATTTTTGCCATTGAAAAACGTCCAGAAATGATTGTAGCTACTGACTGAATGAAAGGAGCTGGCATCTCACTCTCTTTGAATCTTCTTTATCATGCTAAGAGGAGCAGGAAAAAGCAAAAAATTTCAGAATTGCACCTTGCAATGCGGAGAAATTACTGTTTGTGCATTTACAATATTCATTGATTTTTGCCATTGAAAAACGTCCAGAAATGATTGAAGCTACTGACTGAATGAAAGGAGCTGGCATCTCACTCTCTTTGAATCTTGTTTATCATGCTAAGAGGAGCAGGAAAAAGCAAAAAATTTCAGAATTGCACCTTGCAATGCGGAGAAATTACTGTTTGTGCATTTACAATATTCATTGATTTTTGCCATTGAAAAACGTCCAGAAATGATTGAAGCTACTGACTGAATGAAAGGAGCTGGCATCTCACTCTCTTTGAATCTTCTTTATCATGCTAAGAGGAGCAGGAAAAAGCAAAAAATTTCAGAATTGCACCTTGCAATGCGGAGAAATTACTGTTTGTGCATTTACAATATTCATTGATTTTTGCCATTGAAAAACATCATGTTATTCATATACCAGAAATGTTTGAAGCTACTGACTGAATGAAAGGAGCTGGCATCTCACTCTCTTTGAGTCTTCTTTATCATGCTAAGAGGAGCAGAAAAAAGCAAAAAATTTCAGAATTGCACCTTGCAATGCGGAGAAATTACTGTTTGTGCATTTACAATATTCATTGATTTTTGCCATTGAAAAACGTCCAGAAATGATTGAAGCTACTGACTGAATGAAAGGAGCTGGCATCTCACTCTCTTTGAATCTTGTTTATCATGCTAAGAGGAGCAGGAAAAAGCAAAAAATTTCAGAATTGCACCTTGCAATGCGGAGAAATTACTGTTTGTGCATTTACAATATTCATTGATTTTTGCCATTGAAAAACGTCCAGAAATGATTGAAGCTACTGACTGAATGAAAGGAGCTGGCATCTCACTCTCTTTGAATCTTCTTTATCATGCTAAGAGGAGCAGGAAAAAGCAAAAAATTTCAGAATTGCACCTTGCAATGCGGAGAAATTACTGTTTGTGCATTTACAATATTCATTGATTTTTGCCATTGAAAAACATCATGTTATTCATATACCAGAAATGATTGAAGCTACTGACTGAATGAAAGGAGCTGGCATCTCACTCTCTTTGAATCTTCTTTATCATGCTAAGAGGAGCAGGAAAAAGCAAAAAATTTCAGAATTGCACCTTGCAATGCGGAGAAATTACTGTTTGTGCATTTACAATATTCATTGATTTTTGCCATTGAAAAACGTCCAGAAATGATTGAAGCTACTGACTGAATGAAAAGAGCTGGCGTCTCACTCTCTTTGAATCTTGTTTATCACGCTAAGAGGAGCAGGAAAAAGCAAAAAATTTCAGAATTGCACCTTGCAATGCGGAGAAATTACTGTTTGTGCATTTACAATATTCATTGATTTTTGCCATTGAAAAACGTCCAGAAATGATTGAAGCTACTGACTGAATGAAAGGAGCTGGCATCTCACTCTCTTTGAATCTTCTTTATCATGCTAAGAGGAGCAGGAAAAAGCAAAAAATTTCAGAATTGCACCTTGCAATGCGGAGAAATTACTGTTTGTGCATTTACAATATTCATTGATTTTTGCCATTGAAAAACGTCCAGAAATGTTTGAAGCTACTGACTGAATGAAAGGAGCGGGCATCTCACTCTCTTTGAATCTTCTTTATCATGCTAAGAGGAGCAGGAAAAAGCAAAAAATTTCAGAATTGCACCTTGCAATGAGGAGAAATTACTGTTTGTGCATTTACAATATTCATTGATTTTTGCCATTGAAAAACATCATGTTATTCATATACCAGAAATGTTTGAAGCTACTGACTGAATGAAAGGAGCTGGCATCTCACTCTCTTTGAATCTTCTTTATCATGCTAAGAGGAGCAGGAAAAAGCAAAAAATTTCAGAATTGCACCTTGCAATGCGGAGAAATTACTGTTTGTGCATTTACAATATTCAATGATTTTTGCCATTGAAAAACGTCCAGAAATGATTGAAGCTACTGACTGAATGAAAGGAGCTGGCATCTCACTCTCTTTGAATCTTCTTTATCATGCTAAGAGGAGCAGGAAAAAGCAAAAAATTTCAGAATTGCACCTTCCAATGCGGAGAAATTACTGTTTGTGCATTTACAATATTCATTGATTTTTGCCATTGAAAAACATCATGTTATTCATATACCAGAAATGTTTGAAGCTACTGACTGAATGAAAGGAGCTGGCATCTCACTCTCTTTGAATCTTCTTTATCATGCTAAGAGGAGCAGGAAAAAGCAAAAAATTTCAGAATTGCACCTTGCAATGCGGAGAAATTACTGTTTGTGCATTTACAATATTCATTGATTTTTGCCATTGAAAAACGTCCAGAAATGATTGAAGCTACTGACTGAATGAATGGAGCTGGCATCTCACTCTCTTTGAATCTTCTTTATCATGCTAAGAGGAGCAGGAAAAAGCAAAAAATTTCAGAATTGCACCTTGCAATGCGGAGAAATTACTGTTTGTGCATTTACAATATTCATTGATTTTTGCCATTGAAAAACATCATGTTATTCATATACCAGAAATGTTTGAAGCTACTGACTGAATGAAAGGAGCTGGCATCTCACTCTCTTTGAATCTTCTTTATCATGCTAAGAGGAGCAGGAAAAAGCAAAAAATTTCAGAATTGCACCTTGCAATGCGGAGAAATTACTGTTTGTGCATTTACAATATTCATTGATTTTTGCCATTGAAAAACGTCCAGAAATGATTGAAGCTACTGACTGAATGAAAGGAGCTGGCATCTCACTCTCTTTGAATCTTGTTTATCATGCTAAGAGGAGCAGGAAAAAGCAAAAAATTTCAGAATTGCACCTTGCAATGCGGAGAAATTACTGTTTGTGCATTTACAATATTCATTGATTTTTGCCATTGAAAAACATCATGTTATTCATATACCAGAAATGTTTGAAGCTACTGACTGAATGAAAGGAGCTGGCATCTCACTCTCTTTGAATCTTCTTTATCATGCTAAGAGGAGCAGGAAAAAGCAAAAAATTTCAGAATTGCACCTTGCAATGCGGAGAAATTACTGTTTGTGCATTTACAATATTCATTGATTTTTGCCATTGAAAAACATCCAGAAATGATTGAAGCTACTGACTGAATGAAAGGAGCTGGCATCTCACTCTCTTTGAATCTTGTTTATCATGCTAAGAGGAGCAGGAAAAAGCAAAAAATTTCAGAATTGCACCTTGCAATGCGGAGAAATTACTGTTTGTGCATTTACAATATTCATTGATTTTTGCCATTGAAAAACATCATGTTATTCATATACCAGAAATGTTTGAAGCTACTGACTGAATGAAAGGAGCTGGCATCTCACTCTCTTTGAATCTTCTTTATCATGCTAAGAGGAGCAGGAAAAAGCAAAAAATTTCAGAATTGCACCTTGCAATGCGGAGAAATTACTGTTTGTGCATTTACAATATTCATTGATTTTTGCCATTGAAAAACATCCAGAAATGATTGAAGCTACTGACTGAATGAAAGGAGCTGGCATCTCACTCTCTTTGAATCTTGTTTATCATGCTAAGAGGAGCAGGAAAAAGCAAAAAATTTCAGAATTGCACCTTGCAATGCGGAGAAATTACTGTTTGTGCATTTACAATATTCATTGATTTTTGCCATTGAAAAACATCATGTTATTCATATACCAGAAATGTTTGAAGCTACTGACTGAATGAAAGGAGCTGGCATCTCACTCTCTTTGAATCTTCTTTATCATGCTAAGAGGAGCAGGAAAAAGCAAAAAATTTCAGAATTGCACCTTGCAATGCGGAGAAATTACTGTTTGTGCATTTACAATATTCATTGATTTTTGCCATTGAAAAACATCCAGAAATGATTGAAGCTACTGACTGAATGAAAGGAGCTGGCATCTCACTCTCTTTGAATCTTGTTTATCATGCTAAGAGGAGCAGGAAAAAAGCAAAAAATTTCAGAATTGCACCTTGCAATGCGGAGAAATTACTGTTTGTGCATTTACAATATTCATTGATTTTTGCCATTGAAAAATGTCCAGAAATGATTGAAGCTACTGACTGAATGAAAGGAGCTGGCATCTCACTCTCTTTGAATCTTCTTTATCATGCTAAGAGGAGCAGGAAAAAGCAAAAAATTTCAGAATTGCACCTTGCAATGCGGAGAAATTACTGTTTGTGCATTTACAATATTCATTGATTTTTGCCATTGAAAAACATCATGTTATTCATATACGAGAAATGTTTGAAGCTACTGACTGAATGAAAGGAGCTGGCATCTCACTCTCTTTGAATCTTCTTTATCATGCTAAGAGGAGCAGGAAAAAGCAAAAAATTTCAGAATTGCACCTTGCAATGCGGAGAAATTACTGTTTGTGCATTTACAATATTCATTGATTTTTGCCATTGAAAAACGTCCAGAAATGATTGAAGCTACTGACTGAATGAAAGGAGCTGGCATCTCACTCTCTTTGAATCTTGTTTATCATGCTAAGAGGAGCAGGAAAAAGCAAAAAATTTCAGAATTGCACCTTGCAATGCGGAGAAATTACTGTTTGTGCATTTACAATATTCATTGATTTTTGCCATTGAAAAACATCATGTTATTCATATACCAGAAATGTTTGAAGCTACTGACTGAATGAAAGGAGCTGGCATCTCACTCTCTTTGAATCTTCTTTATCATGCTAAGAGGAGCAGGAAAAAGCAAAAAATTTCAGAATTGCACCTTGCAATGCGGAGAAATTACTGTTTGTGCATTTACAATATTCATTGATTTTTGCCATTGAAAAACATCCAGAAATGATTGAAGCTACTGACTGAATGAAAGGAGCTGGCATCTCACTCTCTTTGAATCTTGTTTATCATGCTAAGAGGAGCAGGAAAAAGCAAAAAATTTCAGAATTGCACCTTGCAATGCGGAGAAATTACTGTTTGTGCATTTACAATATTCATTGATTTTTGCCATTGAAAAACATCATGTTATTCATATACCAGAAATGATTGAAGCTACTGACTGAATGAAAGGAGCTGGCATCTCACTCTCTTTGAATCTTCTTTATCATGCTAAGAGGAGCAGGAAAAAGCAAAAAATTTCAGAATTGCACCTTGCAATGCGGAGAAATTACTGTTTGTGCATTTACAATATTCAATGATTTTTGCCATTGAAAAACGTCCAGAAATGATTGAAGCTACTGACTGAATGAAAGGAGCTGGCATCTCACTCTCTTTGAATCTTCTTTATCATGCTAAGAGGAGCAGGAAAAAGCAAAAAATTTCAGAATTGCACCTTGCAAGGCGGAGAAATTACTGTTTGTGCATTTACAATATTCATTGATTTTTGACATTGAAAAACATCATGCTATTCATATACCAGAAATGTTTGAAGCTACTGACTGAATGAAAGGAGCTGGCATCTCACTCTCTTTGAATCTTCTTTATCATGCTAAGAGGAGCAGGAAAAAGCAAAAAATTTCAGAATTGCACCTTGCAATGCGGAGAAATTACTGTTTGTGCATTTACAATATTCATTGATTTTTGCCATTGAAAAACGTCCAGAAATGATTGAAGCTACTGACTGAATGAAAGGAGCTGGCATCTCACTCTCTTTGAATCTTGTTTATCATGCTAAGAGGAGCAGGAAAAAGCAAAAAATTTCAGAATTGCACCTTGCAATGCGGAGAAATTACTGTTTGTGCATTTACAATATTCATTGATTTTTGCCATTGAAAAACATCATGTTATTCATATACCAGAAATGATTGAAGCTACTGACTGAATGAAAGGAGCTGGCATCTCACTCTCTTTGAATCTTCTTTATCATGCTAAGAGGAGCAGGAAAAAGCAAAAAATTTCAGAATTGCACCTTGCAATGCGGAGAAATTACTGTTTGTGCATTTACAATATTCAATGATTTTTGCCATTGAAAAACGTCCAGAAATGATTGAAGCTACTGACTGAATGAAAGGAGCTGGCATCTCACTCTCTTTGAATCTTCTTTATCATGCTAAGAGGAGCAGGAAAAAGCAAAAAATTTCAGAATTGCACCTTCCAATGCGGAGAAATTACTGTTTGTGCATTTACAATATTCATTGATTTTTGCCATTGAAAAACATCATGTTATTCATATACCAGAAATGTTTGAAGCTACTGACTGAATGAAAGGAGCTGGCATCTCACTCTCTTTGAATCTTCTTTATCATGCTAAGAGGAGCAGGAAAAAGCAAAAAATTTCAGAATTGCACCTTGCAATGCGGAGAAATTACTGTTTGTGCATTTACAATATTCATTGATTTTTGCCATTGAAAAACGTCCAGAAATGATTGAAGCTACTGACTGAATGAAAGGAGCTGGCATCTCACTCTCTTTGAATCTTCTTTATCATGCTAAGAGGAGCAGGAAAAAGCAAAAAATTTCAGAATTGCACCTTGCAATGCGGAGAAATTACTGTTTGTGCATTTACAATATTCATTGATTTTTGCCATTGAAAAACGTCCAGAAATGTTTGAAGCTACTGACTGAATGAAAGGAGCTGGCATCTCACTCTCTTTGAATCTTCTTTATCATGCTAAGAGGAGCAGGAAAAAGCAAAAAATTTCAGAATTGCACCTTGCAATGAGGAGAAATTACTGTTTGTGCATTTACAATATTCATTGATTTTTGCCATTGAAAAACATCATGTTATTCATATACCAGAAATGTTTGAAGCTACTGACTGAATGAAAGGAGCTGGCATCTCACTCTCTTTGAATCTTCTTTATCATGCTAAGAGGAGCAGGAAAAAGCAAAAAATTTCAGAATTGCACCTTGCAATGCGGAGAAATTACTGTTTGTGCATTTACAATATTCAATGATTTTTGCCATTGAAAAACGTCCAGAAATGATTGAAGCTACTGACTGAATGAAAGGAGCTGGCATCTCACTCTCTTTGAATCTTCTTTATCATGCTAAGAGGAGCAGGAAAAAGCAAAAAATTTCAGAATTGCACCTTCATATGCGGAGAAATTACTGTTTGTGCATTTACAATATTCATTGATTTTTGCCATTGAAAAACATCATGTTATTCATATACCAGAAATGTTTGAAGCTACTGACTGAATGAAAGGAGCTGGCATCTCACTCTCTTTGAATCTTCTTTATCATGCTAAGAGGAGCAGGAAAAAGCAAAAAATTTCAGAATTGCACCTTGCAATGCGGAGAAATTACTGTTTGTGCATTTACAATATTCATTGATTTTTGCCATTGAAAAACGTCCAGAAATGATTGAAGCTACTGACTGAATGAATGGAGCTGGCATCTCACTCCCTTTGAATCTTCTTTATCATGCTAAGAGGAGCAGGAAAAAGCAAAAAATTTCAGAATTGCACCTTGCAATGCGGAGAAATTACTGTTTGTGCATTTACAATATTCATTGATTTTTGCCATTGAAAAACATCATGTTATTCATATACCAGAAATGTTTGAAGCTACTGACTGAATGAAAGGAGCTGGCATCTCACTCTCTTTGAATCTTCTTTATCATGCTAAGAGGAGCAGGAAAAAGCAAAAAATTTCAGAATTGCACCTTGCAATGCGGAGAAATTACTGTTTGTGCATTTACAATATTCATTGATTTTTGCCATTGAAAAACGTCCAGAAATGATTGAAGCTACTGACTGAATGAAAGGAGCTGGCATCTCACTCTCTTTGAATCTTGTTTATCATGCTAAGAGGAGCAGGAAAAAGCAAAAAATTTCAGAATTGCACCTTGCAATGCGGAGAAATTACTGTTTGTGCATTTACAATATTCATTGATTTTTGCCATTGAAAAACATCATGTTATTCATATACCAGAAATATTTGAAGCTACTGACTGAATGAAAGGAGCTGGCATCTCACTCTCTTTGAATCTTCTTTATCATGCTAAGAGGAGCAGGAAAAAGCAAAAAATTTCAGAATTGCACCTTGCAATGCGGAGAAATTACTGTTTGTGCATTTACAATATTCATTGATTTTTGCCATTGAAAAACATCCAGAAATGATTGAAGCTACTGACTGAATGAAAGGAGCTGGCATCTCACTCTCTTTGAATCTTGTTTATCATGCTAAGAGGAGCAGGAAAAAGCAAAAAATTTCAGAATTGCACCTTGCAATGCGGAGAAATTACTGTTTGTGCATTTACAATATTCATTGATTTTTGCCATTGAAAAACATCATGTTATTCATATACCAGAAATGTTTGAAGCTACTGACTGAATGAAAGGAGCTGGCATCTCACTCTCTTTGAATCTTCTTTATCATGCTAAGAGGAGCAGGAAAAAGCAAAAAATTTCAGAATTGCACCTTGCAATGCGGAGAAATTACTGTTTGTGCATTTACAATATTCATTGATTTTTGCCATTGAAAAACATCCAGAAATGATTGAAGCTACTGACTGAATGAAAGGAGCTGGCATCTCACTCTCTTTGAATCTTGTTTATCATGCTAAGAGGAGCAGGAAAAAGCAAAAAATTTCAGAATTGCACCTTGCAATGCGGAGAAATTACTGTTTGTGCATTTACAATATTCATTGATTTTTGCCATTGAAAAACATCATGTTATTCATATACCAGAAATGATTGAAGCTACTGACTGAATGAAAGGAGCTGGCATCTCACTCTCTTTGAATCTTCTTTATCATGCTAAGAGGAGCAGGAAAAAGCAAAAAATTTCAGAATTGCACCTTGCAATGCGGAGAAATTACTGTTTGTGCATTTACAATATTCAATGATTTTTGCCATTGAAAAACGTCCAGAAATGATTGAAGCTACTGACTGAATGAAAGGAGCTGGCATCTCACTCTCTTTGAATCTTCTTTATCATGCTAAGAGGAGCAGGAAAAAGCAAAAAATTTCAGAATTGCACCTTGCAAGGCGTAGAAATTACTGTTTGTGCATTTACAATATTCATTGATTTTTGACATTGAAAAACATCATGCTATTCATATACCAGAAATGTTTGAAGCTACTGACTGAATGAAAGGAGCTGGCATCTCACTCTCTTTGAATCTTCTTTATCATGCTAAGAGGAGCAGGAAAAAGCAAAAAATTTCAGAATTGCACCTTGCAATGCGGAGAAATTACTGTTTGTGCATTTACAATATTCATTGATTTTTGCCATTGAAAAACGTCCAGAAATGATTGAAGCTACTGACTGAATGAAAGGAGCTGGCATCTCACTCTCTTTGAATCTTGTTTATCATGCTAAGAGGAGCAGGAAAAAGCAAAAAATTTCAGAATTGCACCTTGCAATGCGGAGAAATTACTGTTTGTGCATTTACAATATTCATTGATTTTTGCCATTGAAAAACATCATGTTATTCATATACCAGAAATGATTGAAGCTACTGACTGAATGAAAGGAGCTGGCATCTCACTCTCTTTGAATCTTCTTTATCATGCTAAGAGGAGCAGGAAAAAGCAAAAAATTTCAGAATTGCACCTTGCAATGCGGAGAAATTACTGTTTGTGCATTTACAATATTCAATGATTTTTGCCATTGAAAAACGTCCAGAAATGATTGAAGCTACTGACTGAATGAAAGGAGCTGGCATCTCACTCTCTTTGAATCTTCTTTATCATGCTAAGAGGAGCAGGAAAAAGCAAAAAATTTCAGAATTGCACCTTCCAATGCGGAGAAATTACTGTTTGTGCATTTACAATATTCATTGATTTTTGCCATTGAAAAACATCATGTTATTCATATACCAGAAATGTTTGAAGCTACTGACTGAATGAAAGGAGCTGGCATCTCACTCTCTTTGAATCTTCTTTATCATGCTAAGAGGAGCAGGAAAAAGCAAAAAATTTCAGAATTGCACCTTGCAATGCGGAGAAATTACTGTTTGTGCATTTACAATATTCATTGATTTTTGCCATTGAAAAACGTCCAGAAATGATTGAAGCTACTGACTGAATGAAAGGAGCTGGCATCTCACTCTCTTTGAATCTTCTTTATCATGCTAAGAGGAGCAGGAAAAAGCAAAAAATTTCAGAATTGCACCTTGCAATGCGGAGAAATTACTGTTTGTGCATTTACAATATTCATTGATTTTTGCCATTGAAAAACGTCCAGAAATGTTTGAAGCTACTGACTGAATGAAAGGAGCTGGCATCTCACTCTCTTTGAATCTTCTTTATCATGCTAAGAGGAGCAGGAAAAAGCAAAAAATTTCAGAATTGCACCTTGCAATGCGGAGAAATTACTGTTTGTGCATTTACAATATTCATTGATTTTTGCCATTGAAAAACATCATGTTATTCATATTCCAGAAATGATTGAAGCTACTGACTGAAAGAAAGGAGCTGGCATCTCACTCTCTTTGAATCTTATTTATCATGCTAAGAGGAGCAGGAAAAAGCAAAAAATTTCAGAATTGCACCTTGCAATGCGGAGAAATTACTGTTTGTGCATTTACAATATTCAATGATTTTTGCCATTGAAAAACGTCCAGAAATGATTGAAGCTACTGACTGAATGAAAGGAGCTGGCATCTCACTCTCTTTGAATCTTCTTTATCATGCTAAGAGGAGCAGGAAAAAGCAAAAAATTTCAGAATTGCACCTTGCAATGCGGAGAAATTACTGTTTGTGCTTTTACAATATTCATTGATTTTTGCCATTGAAAAACATCATGTTATTCATATACCAGAAATGTTTGAAGCTACTGACTGAATGAAAGGAGCTGGCATCTCACTCTCTTTGAATCTTCTTTATCATGCTAAGAGGAGCAGGAAAAAGCAAAAAATTTCAGAATTGCACCTTGCAATGCGGAGAAATTACTGTTTGTGCATTTACAATATTCATTGATTTTTGCCATTGAAAAACGTCCAGAAATGATTGAAGCTACTGACTGAATGAAAAGAGCTGGCATCTCACTCTCTTTGAATCTTGTTTATCACGCTAAGAGGAGCAGGAAAAAGCAAAAAATTTCAGAATTGCACCTTGCAATGCGGAGAAATTACTGTTTGTGCATTTACAATATTCATTGATTTTTGCCATTGAAAAACGTCCAGAAATGATTGAAGCTACTGACTGAATGAAAGGAGCTGGCATCTCACTCTCTTTGAATCTTCTTTATCATGCTAAGAGGAGCAGGAAAAAGCAAAAAATTTCAGAATTGCACCTTGCAATGCGGAGAAATTACTGTTTGTGCATTTACAATATTCATTGATTTTTGCCATTGAAAAACATCATGTTATTCATATACCAGAAATGATTGAAGCTACTGACTGAATGAAAGGAGCTGGCATCTCACTCTCTTTGAATCTTCTTTATCATGCTAAGAGGAGCAGGAAAAAGCAAAAAATTTCAGAATTGCACCTTGCAATGCGGAGAAATTACTGTTTGTGCATTTACAATATTCAATGATTTTTGCAATTGAAAAACGTGCAGAAATGATTGAAGCTACTGACTGAATGAAAGGAGCTGGCATCTCACTCTCTTTGAATCTTCTTTATCATGCTAAGAGGAGCAGGAAAAAGCAAAAAATTTCAGAATTGCACCTTGCAATGCGGAGAAATTACTGTTTGTGCATTTACAATATTCATTGATTTTTGCCATTGAAAAACATCATGTTATTCATATTCCAGAAATGATTGAAGCTACTGACTGAATGAAAGGAGCTGGCATCTCACTCTCTTTGAATCTTCTTTATCATGCTAAGAGGAGCAGGAAAAAGCAAAAAATTTCAGAATAGCACCTTGCAATGCGGAGAAATTACTGTTTGTGCATTTACAATATTCAATGATTTTTGCCATTGAAAAACGTCCAGAAATGATTGAAGCTACTGACTGAATGAAAGGAGCTGGCATCTCACTCTCTTTGAATCTTCTTTATCATGCTAAGAGGAGCAGGAAAAAGCAAAAAATTTCAGAATTGCACCTTGCAATGCGGAGAAATTACTGTTTGTGCATTTACAATATTCATTGATTTTTGCCATTGAAAAACATCATGTTATTCATATACCAGAAATGTTTGAAGCTACTGACTGAATGAAAGGAGCTGGCATCTCACTCTCTTTGAATCTTCTTTATCATGCTAAGAGGAGCAGGAAAAAGCAAAAAATTTCAGAATTGCACCTTGCAATGCGGAGAAATTACTGTTTGTGCATTTACAATATTCATTGATTTTTGCCATTGAAAAACATCATGTTATTCATATACCAGAAATGTTTGAAGCTACTGACTGAATGAAAGGAGCTGGCATCTCACTCTCTTTGAATCTTCTTTATCATGCTAAGAGGAGCAGGAAAAAGCAAAAAATTTCAGAATTGCACCTTGCAATGCGGAGAAATTACTGTTTGTGCATTTACAATATTCATTTATTTTTGCCATTGAAAAACGTCCAGAAATGATTGAAGCTACTGACTGAATGAAAGGAGCTGGCATCTCACTCTCTTTGAATCTTCTTTATCATGCTAAGAGGAGCAGGAAAAAGCAAAAAATTTCAGAATTGCACCTTGCAATGCGGAGAAATTACTGTTTGTGCATTTACAATATTCATTGATTTTTGCCATTGAAAAACGTCCAGAAATGATTGAAGCTACTGACTGAATGAAAGGAGCTGGCATCTCACTCTCTTTGAATCTTCTTTATCATGCTAAGAGGAGCAGGAAAAAGCAAAAAATTTCAGAATTGCACCTTGCAATGCGGAGAAATTACTGTTTGTGCATTTACAATATTCATTGATTTTTGCCATTGAAAAACGTCCAGAAATGATTGAAGCTACTGACTGAATGAAAGGAGCTGGCATCTCACTCTCTTTGAATCTTCTTTATCATGCTAAGAGGAGCAGGAAAAAGCAAAAAATTTCAGAATTGCACCTTGCAATGCGGAGAAATTACTGTTTGTGCATTTACAATATTCATTGATTTTTGCCATTGAAAAACATCATGTTATTCATATACCAGAAATGATTGAAGCTACTGACTGAATGAAAGGAGCTGGCATCTCACTCTCTTTGAATCTTCTTTATCATGCTAAGAGGAGCAGGAAAAAGCAAAAAATTTCAGAATTGCACCTTGCAATGCGGAGAAATTACTGTTTGTGCATTTACAATATTCATTGATTTTTGCCATTGAAAAACATCATGTTATTCATATTCCAGAAATGATTGAAGCTACTGACTGAATGAAAGGAGCTGGCATCTCACTCTCTTTGAATCTTCTTTATCATGCTAAGAGGAGCAGGAAAAAGCAAAAAATTTCAGAATTGCACCTTGCAATGCGGAGAAATTACTGTTTGTGCATTTACAATATTCAATGATTTTTGCCATTGAAAAATGTCCAGAAATGATTGAAGCTACTGACTGAATGAAAGGAGCTGGCATCTCACTCTCTTTGAATCTTCTTTATCATGCTAAGAGGAGCAGGAAAAAGCAAAAAATTTCAGAATTGCACCTTGCAATGCGGAGAAATTACTGTTTGTGCATTTACAATATTCATTGATTTTTGCCATTGAAAAACATCATGTTATTCATATACCAGAAATGTTTGAAGCTACTGACTGAATGAAAGGAGCTGGCATCTCACTCTCTTTGAATCTTCTTTATCATGCTAAGAGGAGCAGGAAAAAGCAAAAAATTTCAGAATTGCACCTTGCAATGCGGAGAAATTACTGTTTGTGCATTTACAATATTCATTGATTTTTGCCATTGAAAAACGTCCAGAAATGATTGAAGCTACTGACTGAATGAAAAGAGCTGGCATCTCACTCTCTTTGAATCTTGTTTATCACGCTAAGAGGAGCAGGAAAAAGCAAAAAATTTCAGAATTGCACCTTGCAATGCGGAGAAATTACTGTTTGTGCATTTACAATATTCATTGATTTTTGCCATTGAAAAACGTCCAGAAATGATTGAAGCTACTGACTGAATGAAAGGAGCTGGCATCTCACTCTCTTTGAATCTTCTTTATCATGCTAAGAGGAGCAGGAAAAAGCAAAAAATTTCAGAATTGCACCTTGCAATGCGGAGAAATTACTGTTTGTGCATTTACAATATTCATTGATTTTTGCCATTGAAAAACATCATGTTATTCATATACCAGAAATGATTGAAGCTACTGACTGAATGAAAGGAGCTGGCATCTCACTCTCTTTGAATCTTCTTTATCATGCTAAGAGGAGCAGGAAAAAGCAAAAAATTTCAGAATTGCACCTTGCAATGCGGAGAAATTACTGTTTGTGCATTTACAATATTCAATGATTTTTGCCATTGAAAAACGTCCAGAAATGATTGAAGCTACTGACTGAATGAAAGGAGCTGGCATCTCACTCTCTTTGAATCTTCTTTATCATGCTAAGAGGAGCAGGAAAAAGCAAAAAATTTCAGAATTGCACCTTGCAATGCGGAGAAATTACTGTTTGTGCATTTACAATATTCATTGATTTTTGCCATTGAAAAACATCATGTTATTCATATTCCAGAAATGATTGAAGCTACTGACTGAATGAAAGGAGCTGGCATCTCACTCTCTTTGAATCTTCTTTATCATGCTAAGAGGAGCAGGAAAAAGCAAAAAATTTCAGAATTGCACCTTGCAATGCGGAGAAATTACTGTTTGTGCATTTACAATATTCAATGATTTTTGCCATTGAAAAACGTCCAGAAATGATTGAAGCTACTGACTGAATGAAAGGAGCTGGCATCTCACTCTCTTTGAATCTTCTTTATCATGCTAAGAGGAGCAGGAAAAAGCAAAAAATTTCAGAATTGCACCTTGCAATGCGGAGAAATTACTGTTTGTGCATTTACAATATTCATTGATTTTTGCCATTGAAAAACATCATGTTATTCATATACCAGAAATGTTTGAAGCTACTGACTGAATGAAAGGAGCTGGCATCTCACTCTCTTTGAATCTTCTTTATCATGCTAAGAGGAGCAGGAAAAAGCAAAAAATTTCAGAATTGCACCTTGCAATGCGGAGAAATTACTGTTTGTGCATTTACAATATTCATTGATTTTTGCCATTGAAAAACGTCCAGAAATGATTGTAGCTACTGACTGAATGAAAGGAGCTGGCATCTCACTCTCTTTGAATCTTCTTTATCATGCTAAGAGGAGCAGGAAAAAGCAAAAAATTTCAGAATTGCACCTTGCAATGCGGAGAAATTACTGTTTGTGCATTTACAATATTCATTGATTTTTGCCATTGAAAAACGTCCAGAAATGATTGAAGCTACTGACTGAATGAAAGGAGCTGGCATCTCACTCTCTTTGAATCTTGTTTATCATGCTAAGAGGAGCAGGAAAAAGCAAAAAATTTCAGAATTGCACCTTGCAATGCGGAGAAATTACTGTTTGTGCATTTACAATATTCATTGATTTTTGCCATTGAAAAACGTCCAGAAATGATTGAAGCTACTGACTGAATGAAAGGAGCTGGCATCTCACTCTCTTTGAATCTTCTTTATCATGCTAAGAGGAGCAGAAAAAAGCAAAAAATTTCAGAATTGCACCTTGCAATGCGGAGAAATTACTGTTTGTGCATTTACAATATTCATTGATTTTTGCCATTGAAAAACATCATGTTATTCATATTCCAGAAATGATTGAAGCTACTGACTGAATGAAAGGAGCTGGCATCTCACTCTCTTTGAATCTTCTTTATCATGCTAAGAGGAGCAGGAAAAAGCAAAAAATTTCAGAATTGCACCTTGCAATGCGGAGAAATTACTGTTTGTGCATTTACAATATTCAATGATTTTTGCCATTGAAAAACGTCCAGAAATGATTGAAGCTACTGACTGAATGAAAGGAGCTGGCATCTCACTCTCTTTGAATCTTCTTTATCATGCTAAGAGGAGCAGGAAAAAGCAAAAAATTTCAGAATTGCACCTTGCAATGCGGAGAAACTACTGTTTGTGCATTTACAATATTCATTGATTTTTGCCATTGAAAAACATCATGTTATTCATATTCCAGAAATGATTGAAGCTACTGACTGAATGAAAGGAGCTGGCATCTCACTCTCTTTGAATCTTCTTTATCATGCTAAGAGGAGCAGGAAAAAGCAAAAAATTTCAGAATTGCACCTTGCAATGCGGAGAAATTACTGTTTGTGCATTTACAATATTCAATGATTTTTGCCATTGAAAAACGTCCAGAAATGATTGAAGCTACTGACTGAATGAAAGGAGCTGGCATCTCACTCTCTTTGAATCTTCTTTATCATGCTAAGAGGAGCAGGAAAAAGCAAAAAATTTCAGAATTGCACCTTGCAATGCGGAGAAACTACTGTTTGTGCATTTACAATATTCATTGATTTTTGCCATTGAAAAACATGTTATTCATATACCAGAAATGTTTGAAGCTACTGACTGAATGAAAGGAGCTGGCATCTCACTCTCTTTGAATCTTCTTTATCATGCTAAGAGGAGCAGGAAAAAGCAAAAAATTTCAGAATTGCACCTTGCAATGCGGAGAAATTACTGTTTGTGCATTTACAATATTCATTGATTTTTGCCATTGAAAAACGTCCAGAAATGATTGTAGCTACTGACTGAATGAAAGGAGCTGGCATCTCACTCTCTTTGAATCTTCTTTATCATGCTAAGAGGAGCAGGAAAAAGCAAAAAATTTCAGAATTGCACCTTGCAATGCGGAGAAATTACTGTTTGTGCATTTACAATATTCATTGATTTTTGCCATTGAAAAACGTCCAGAAATGATTGAAGCTACTGACTGAATGAAAGGAGCTGGCATCTCACTCTCTTTGAATCTTGTTTATCATGCTAAGAGGATCAGGAAAAAGCAAAAAATTTCAGAATTGCACCTTGCAATGCGGAGAAATTACTGTTTGTGCATTTACAATATTCATTGATTTTTGCCATTGAAAAACGTCCAGAAATGATTGAAGCTACTGACTGAATGAAAGGAGCTGGCATCTCACTCTCTTTGAATCTTCTTTATCATGCTAAGAGGAGCAGGAAAAAGCAAAAAATTTCAGAATTGCACCTTGCAATGCGGAGAAATTACTGTTTGTGCATTTACAATATTCATTGATTTTTGCCATTGAAAAACATCATGTTATTCATATACCAGAAATGTTTGAAGCTACTGACTGAATGAAAGGAGCTGGCATCTCACTCTCTTTGAGTCTTCTTTATCATGCTGAGAGGAGCAGAAAAAAGCAAAAAATTTCAGAATTGCACCTTGCAATGCGGAGAAATTACTGTTTGTGCATTTACAATATTCATTGATTTTTGCCATTGAAAAACGTCCAGAAATGATTGAAGCTACTGACTGAATGAAAGGAGCTGGCATCTCACTCTCTTTGAATCTTGTTTATCATGCTAAGAGGAGCAGGAAAAAGCAAAAAATTTCAGAATTGCACCTTGCAATGCGGAGAAATTACTGTTTGTGCATTTACAATATTCATTGATTTTTGCCATTGAAAAACGTCCAGAAATGATTGAAGCTACTGACTGAATGAAAGGAGCTGGCATCTCACTCTCTTTGAATCTTCTTTATCATGCTAAGAGGAGCAGGAAAAAGCAAAAAATTTCAGAATTGCACCTTGCAATGCGGAGAAATTACTGTTTGTGCATTTACAATATTCATTGATTTTTGCCATTGAAAAACATCATGTTATTCATATACCAGAAATGATTGAAGCTACTGACTGAATGAAAGGAGCTGGCATCTCACTCTCTTTGAATCTTCTTTATCATGCTAAGAGGAGCAGGAAAAAGCAAAAAATTTCAGAATTGCACCTTGCAATGCGGAGAAATTACTGTTTGTGCATTTACAATATTCAATGATTTTTGCCATTGAAAAACGTCCAGAAATGATTGAAGCTACTGACTGAATGAAAGGAGCTGGCATCTCACTCTCTTTGAATCTTCTTTATCATGCTAAGAGGAGCAGGAAAAAGCAAAAAATTTCAGAATTGCACCTTGCAATGCGGAGAAATTACTGTTTGTGCATTTACAATATTCATTGATTTTTGCCATTGAAAAACATCATGTTATTCATATACCAGAAATGATTGAAGCTACTGACTGAATGAAAGGAGCTGGCATCTCACTCTCTTTGAATCTTCTTTATCATGCTAAGAGGAGCAGGAAAAAGCAAAAAATTTCAGAATTGCACCTTGCAATGCGGAGAAATTACTGTTTGTGCATTTACAATATTCAATGATTTTTGCCATTGAAAAACGTCCAGAAATGATTGAAGCTACTGACTGAATGAAAGGAGCTGGCATCTCACTCTCTTTGAATCTTCTTTATCATGCTAAGAGGAGCAGGAAAAAGCAAAAAATTTCAGAATTGCACCTTGCAATGCGGAGAAATTACTGTTTGTGCATTTACAATATTCATTGATTTTTGCCATTGAAAAACATCATGTTATTCATATACCAGAAATGTTTGAAGCTACTGACTGAAGGAAAGGAGCTGGCATCTCACTCTCTTTGAATCTTCTTTATCATGCTTAGAGGAGCAGGAAAAAGCAAAAAATTTCAGAATTGCACCTTGCAATGCGGAGAAATTACTGTTTGTGCATTTACAATATTCATTGATTTTTGCCATTGACAAACGTCCAGAAATGATTGAAGCTACTGACTGAATGAAAGGAGCTGGCATCTCACTCTCTTTGAATCTTGTTTATCATGCTAAGAGGAGCAGGAAAAAGCAAAAAATTTCAGAATTGCACCTTGCAATGCGGAGAAATTACTGTTTGTGCATTTACAATATTCATTGATTTTTGCCATTGAAAAACGTCCAGAAATGATTGAAGCTACTGACTGAATGAAAGGAGCTGGCATCTCATTCTCTTTGAATCTTCTTTATCATGCTAAGAGGAGCAGGAAAAAGCAAAAAATTTCAGAATTGCACCTTGCAATGTGGAGAAATTACTGTTTGTGCATTTACAATATTCATTGATTTTTGCCATTGAAAAACATCATGTTATTCATATACCAGAAATGATTGAAGCTACTGACTGAATGAAAGGAGCTGGCATCTCACTCTCTTTGAATCTTCTTTATCATGCTAAGGTGAGCAGGAAAAAGCAAAAAAATTCAGAATTGCACCTTGCAATGCGGAGAAATTGCTGTTTGTGCATTTACAATATTCAATGATTTTTGCCATTGAAAAACGTCCAGAAATGATTGAAGCTACTGACTGAATGAAAGGAGCTGGCATCTCATTCTCTTTGAATCTTCTTTATCATGCTAAGAGGAGCAGGAAAAAGCAAAAAATTTCAGAATTGCACCTTGCAATGCGGAGAAATTACTGTTTGTGCATCTACAATATTCATTGATTTTTGCCATTGAAAAACATCATGTTATTCATATACCAGAAATGTTTGAAGCTACTGACTGAATGAAAGGAGCTGGCATCTCACTCTCTTTGAATCTTTTTTATCATGCTAAGAGGAGCAGGAAAAAGCAAAAAATTTCAGAATTGCACCTTGCAATGCGGAGAAATTACTGTTTGTGCATTTACAATATTCATTGATTTTTGCCATTGAAAAACGTCCAGAAATGATTGAAGCTACTGACTGAATGAAAGGAACTGGCATCTCACTCTCTTTGAATCTTGTTTATCATGCTAAGAGGAGCAGGAAAAAGCAAAAAATTTCAGAATTGCACCTTGCAATGCGGAGAAATTACTGTTTGTGCATTTACAATATTCATTGATTTTTGCCATTGAAAAACGTCCAGAAATGATTGAAGCTACTGACTGAATGAAAGGAGCTGGCATCTCACTCTCTTTGAATCTTCTTTATCATGCTAAGAGGAGCAGGAAAAAGCAAAAAATTTCAGAATTGCACCTTGCAATGCGGAGAAATTACTGTTTGTGCATTTACAATATTCATTGATTTTTGCCATTGAAAAACATCATGTTATTCATATACCAGAAATGATTGAAGCTACTGACTGAATGAAAGGAGCTGGCATCTCATTCTCTTTGAATCTTCTTTATCATGCTAAGAGGAGCAGGAAAAAGCAAAAAATTTCAGAATTGCACCTTGCAATGCGGAGAAATTACTGTTTGTGCATTTACAATATTCAATGATTTTTGCCATTGAAAAACGTCCAGAAATGATTGAAGCTACTGACTGAATGAAAGGAGCTGGCATCTCACTCTCTTTGAATCTTGTTTATCATGCTAAGAGGAGCAGGAAAAAGCAAAAAATTTCAGAATTGCACCTTGCAATGCGGAGAAATTACTGTCTGTGCATTTACAATATTCATTGATTTTTGCCACTGAAAAACGTCCAGAAATGATTGAAGCTACTGACTGAATGAAAGGAGCTGGCATCTCACTCTCTTTGATTCTTCTTTATCATGCTAAGAGGAGCAGGAAAAAGCAAAAAATTTCAGAATTGCACCTTGCAATGTGGAGAAATTACTGTTTGTGCATTTACAATATTCATTGATTTTTGCCATTGAAAAACGTCCAGAAATGATTGAAGCTACTGACTGAATGAAAGGAGCTGGCATCTCACTCTCTTTGAATCTTCTTTATCATGCTAAGAGGAGCAGGAAAAAGCAAAAAATTTCAGAATTGCACCATGCAATGCGGAGAAATTACTGTTTGTGCATTTACAATATTCATTGATTTTTGCCATTGAAAAACATCATGTTATTCATATACCAGAAATGTTTGAAGCTACTGACTGAAGGAAAGGAGCTGGCATCTCACTCTCTTTGAATCTTCTTTATCATGCTTAGAGGAGCAGGATAAAGCAAAAAATTTCAGAATTGCACCTTGCAATGCGGAGAAATTACTGTTTGTGCATTTACAATATTCATTGATTTTTGCCATTGACAAACGTCCAGAAATGATTGAAGCTACTGACTGAATGAAAGGAGCTGGCATCTCACTCTCTTTGAATCTTGTTTATCATGCTAAGAGGAGCAGGAAAAAGCAAAAAATTTCAGAATTGCACCTTGCAATGCGGAGAAATTACTGTTTGTGCATTTACAATATTCATTGATTTTTGCCATTGAAAAACGTCCAGAAATGATTGAAGCTACTGACTGAATGAAAGGAGCTGGCATCTCATTCTCTTTGAATCTTCTTTATCATGCTAAGAGGAGCAGGAAAAAGCAAAAAATTTCAGAATTGCACCTTGCAATGCGGAGAAATTACTGTTTGTGCATTTACAATATTCATTGATTTTTGCCATTGAAAAACATCATGTTATTCATATACCAGAAATGATTGAAGCTACTGACTGAATGAAAGGAGCTGGCATCTCACTCTCTTTGAATCTTCTTTATCATGCTAAGGTGAGCAGGAAAAAGCAAAAAAATTCAGAATTGCACCTTGCAATGCGGAGAAATTGCTGTTTGTGCATTTACAATATTCAATGATTTTTGCCATTGAAAAACGTCCAGAAATGATTGAAGCTACTGACTGAATGAAAGGAGCTGGCATCTCACTCTCTTTGAATCTTCTTTATTATGCTAAGAGGAGCAGGAAAAAGCAAAAAATTTCAGAATTGCACCTTGCAATGCGGAGAAATTACTGTTTGTGCATCTACAATATTCATTGATTTTTGCCATTGAAAAACATCATGTTATTCATATACCAGAAATGTTTGAAGCTACTGACTGAATGAAAGGAGCTGGCATCTCACTCTCTTTGAATCTTTTTTATCATGCTAAGAGGAGCAGGAAAAAGCAAAAAATTTCAGAATTGCACCTTGCAATGCGGAGAAATTACTGTTTGTGCATTTACAATATTCAATGATTTTTGCCATTGAAAAACGTCCAGAAATGATTGAAGCTACTGACTGAATGAAAGGAGCTGGCATCTCACTCTCTTTGAATCTTGTTTATCATGCTAAGAGGAGCAGGAAAAAGCAAAAAATTTCAGAATTGCACCTTGCAATGCGGAGAAATTACTGTTTGTGCATTTACAATATTCATTGATTTTTGCCATTGAAAAAAGTCCAGAAATGATTGAAGCTACTGACTGAATGAAAGGAGCTGGCATCTCACTCTCTTTGAATCTTCTTTATCATGCTAAGAGGAGCAGGAAAAAGCAAAAAATTTCAGAATTGCACCTTGCAATGCGGAGAAATTACTGTTTGTGCATTTACAATATTCATTGATTTTTGCCATTGAAAAACGTCCAGAAATGATTGAAGCTACTGACTGAATGAAAGGAGCTGGCATCTCACTCTCTTTGAATCTTCTTTATCATGCTAAGAGGAGCAGGAAAAAGCAAAACATTTCAGAATTGCACCTTGCAATGCGGAGAAATTACTGTTTGTGCATTTACAATATTCATTGATTTTTGCCATTGAAAAACGTCCAGAAATGATTGAAGCTACTGACTGAATGAAAGGAGCTGGCATCTCACTCTCTTTGAATCTTGTTTATCATGCTAAGAGGAGCAGGAAAAAGCAAAAAATTTCAGAATTGCACCTTGCAATGCGGAGAAATTACTGTTTGTGCATTTACAATATTCATTGATTTTTGCCATTGAAAAACGTCCAGAAATGATTGAAGCTACTGACTGAATGAAAGGAGCTGGCATCTCACTCTCTTTGAATCTTCTTTATCATGCTAAGAGGAGCAGGAAAAAGCAAAAAATTTCAGAATTGCACCTTGCAATGCGGAGAAATTACTGTTTGTGCATTTACAATATTCATTGATTTTTGCCATTGAAAAACATCATGTTATTCATATACCAGAAATGATTGAAGCTACTGACTGAATGAAAGGAGCTGGCATCTCACTCTCTTTGAATCTTCTTTATCATGCTAAGAGGAGCAGGAAAAAGCAAAAAATTTCAGAATTGCACCTTGCAATGCGGAGAAATTACTGTTTGTGCATTTACAATATTCAATGATTTTTGCCATTGAAAAACGTCCAGAAATGATTGAAGCTACTGACTGAATGAAAGGAGCTGGCATCTCACTCTCTTTGAATCTTTTTTATCATGCTAAGAGGAGCAGGAAAAAGCAAAAAATTTCAGAATTGCACCTTGCAATGCGGAGAAATTACTGTTTGTGCATTTACAATATTCATTGATTTTTGCCATTGAAAAACATCATGTTATTCATATACCAGAAATGATTGAAGCTACTGACTGAATGAAAGGAGCTGGCATCTCACTCTCTTTGAATCTTCTTTATCATGCTAAGAGGAGCAGGAAAAAGCAAAAAATTTCAGAATTGCACCTTGCAATGCGGAGAAATTACTGTTTGTGCATTTACAATATTCAATGATTTTTGCCATTGAAAAACGTCCAGAAATGATTGAAGCTACTGACTGAATGAAAGGAGCTGGCATCTCACTCTCTTTGAATCTTCTTTATCATGCTAAGAGGAGCAGGAAAAAGCAAAAAATTTCAGAATTGCACCTTGCAATGCGGAGAAATTACTGTTTGTGCATTTACAATATTCATTGATTTTTGCCATTGAAAAACATCATGTTATTCATATACCAGAAATGTTTGAAGCTACTGACTGAAGGAAAGGAGCTGGCATCTCACTCTCTTTGAATCTTCTTTATCATGCTTAGAGGAGCAGGAAAAAGCAAAAAATTTCAGAATTGCACCTTGCAATGCGGAGAAATTACTGTTTGTGCATTTACAATATTCATTGATTTTTGCCATTGACAAACGTCCAGAAATGATTGAAGCTACTGACTGAATGAAAGGAGCTGGCATCTCACTCTCTTTGAATCTTCTTTAGCATGCTAAGGTGAGCAGGAAAAAGCAAAAAAATTCAGAATTGCACCTTGCAATGCGGAGAAATTGCTGTTTGTGCATTTACAATATTCAATGATTTTTGCCATTGAAAAACGTCCAGAAATGATTGAAGCTACTGACTGAATGAAAGGAGCTGGCATCTCACTCTCTTTGAATCTTGTTTATCATGCTAAGAGGAGCAGGAAAAAGCAAAAAATTTCAGAATTGCACCTTGCAATGCGGAGAAATTACTGTTTGTGCATTTACAATATTCATTGATTTTTGCCATTGAAAAACGTCCAGAAATGATTGAAGCTACTGACTGAATGAAAGGAGCTGGCATCTCACTCTCTTTGAATCTTCTTTATCATGCTAAGAGGAGCAGGAAAAAGCAAAAAAATTTCAGAATTGCACCTTGCAATGCGGAGAAATTACTGTTTGTGCATTTACAATATTCATTGATTTTTGCCATTGAAAAACGTCCAGAAATGATTGAAGCTACTGACTGAATGAAAGGAGCTGGCATCTCACTCTCTTTGAATCTTCTTTATCATGCTAAGAGGAGCAGGAAAAAGCAAAAAATTTCAGAATTGCACCTTGCAATGCGGAGAAATTACTGTTTGTGCATTTACAATATTCATTGATTTTTGCCATTGAAAAACGTCCAGAAATGATTGAAGCTACTGACTGAATGAAAGGAGCTGGCATCTCACTCTCTTTGAATCTTCTTTATCATGCTAAGAGGAGCAGGAAAAAGCAAAACATTTCAGAATTGCACCTTGCAATGCGGAGAAATTACTGTTTGTGCATTTACAATATTCATTGATTTTTGCCATTGAAAAACGTCCAGAAATGATTGAAGCTACTGACTGAATGAAAGGAGCTGGCATCTCACTCTCTTTGAATCTTGTTTATCATGCTAAGAGGAGCAGGAAAAAGCAAAAAATTTCAGAATTGCACCTTGCAATGCGGAGAAATTACTGTTTGTGCATTTACAATATTCATTGATTTTTGCCATTGAAAAACGTCCAGAAATGATTGAAGCTACTGACTGAATGAAAGGAGCTGGCATCTCACTCTCTTTGAATCTTCTTTATCATGCTAAGAGGAGCAGGAAAAAGCAAAAAATTTCAGAATTGCACCTTGCAATGCGGAGAAATTACTGTTTGTGCATTTACAATATTCATTGATTTTTGCCATTGAAAAACATCATGTTATTCATATACCAGAAATGATTGAAGCTACTGACTGAATGAAAGGAGCTGGCATCTCACTCTCTTTGAATCTTCTTTATCATGCTAAGAGGAGCAGGAAAAAGCAAAAAATTTCAGAATTGCACCTTGCAATGCGGAGAAATTACTGTATGTGCATTTACAATATTCATTGATTTTTGCCATTGAAAAACATCATGTTATTCATATTCCAGAAATGATTGAAGCTACTGACTGAATGAAAGGAGCTGGCATCTCACTCTCTTTGAATCTTCTTTATCATGCTAAGAGGAGCAGGAAAAAGCAAAAAATTTCAGAATTGCACCTTGCAATGCGGAGAAATTACTGTTTGTGCATTTACAATATTCAATGATTTTTGCCATTGAAAAATGTCCAGAAATGATTGAAGCTACTGACTGAATGAAAGGAGCTGGCATCTCACTCTCTTTGAATCTTCTTTATCATGCTAAGAGGAGCAGGAAAAAGCAAAAAATTTCAGAATTGCACCTTGCAATGCGGAGAAATTACTGTTTGTGCATTTACAATATTCATTGATTTTTGCCATTGAAAAACATCATGTTATTCATATACCAGAAATGTTTGAAGCTACTGACTGAATGAAAGGAGCTGGCATCTCACTCTCTTTGAATCTTCTTTATCATGCTAAGAGGAGCAGGAAAAAGCAAAAAATTTCAGAATTGCACCTTGCAATGCGGAGAAATTACTGTTTGTGCATTTACAATATTCATTGATTTTTGCCATTGAAAAACGTCCAGAAATGATTGAAGCTACTGACTGAATGAAAAGAGCTGGCATCTCACTCTCTTTGAATCTTGTTTATCACGCTAAGAGGAGCAGGAAAAAGCAAAAAATTTCAGAATTGCACCTTGCAATGCGGAGAAATTACTGTTTGTGCATTTACAATATTCATTGATTTTTGCCATTGAAAAACGTCCAGAAATGATTGAAGCTACTGACTGAATGAAAGGAGCTGGCATCTCACTCTCTTTGAATCTTCTTTATCATGCTAAGAGGAGCAGGAAAAAGCAAAAAATTTCAGAATTGCACCTTGCAATGCGGAGAAATTACTGTTTGTGCATTTACAATATTCATTGATTTTTGCCATTGAAAAACATCATGTTATTCATATACCAGAAATGATTGAAGCTACTGACTGAATGAAAGGAGCTGGCATCTCACTCTCTTTGAATCTTCTTTATCATGCTAAGAGGAGCAGGAAAAAGCAAAAAATTTCAGAATTGCACCTTGCAATGCGGAGAAATTACTGTTTGTGCATTTACAATATTCAATGATTTTTGCCATTGAAAAACGTCCAGAAATGATTGAAGCTACTGACTGAATGAAAGGAGCTGGCATCTCACTCTCTTTGAATCTTCTTTATCATGCTAAGAGGAGCAGGAAAAAGCAAAAAATTTCAGAATTGCACCTTGCAATGCGGAGAAATTACTGTTTGTGCATTTACAATATTCATTGATTTTTGCCATTGAAAAACATCATGTTATTCATATTCCAGAAATGATTGAAGCTACTGACTGAATGAAAGGAGCTGGCATCTCACTCTCTTTGAATCTTCTTTATCATGCTAAGAGGAGCAGGAAAAAGCAAAAAATTTCAGAATTGCACCTTGCAATGCGGAGAAATTACTGTTTGTGCATTTACAATATTCAATGATTTTTGCCATTGAAAAACGTCCAGAAATGATTGAAGCTACTGACTGAATGAAAGGAGCTGGCATCTCACTCTCTTTGAATCTTCTTTATCATGCTAAGAGGAGCAGGAAAAAGCAAAAAATTTCAGAATTGCACCTTGCAATGCGGAGAAATTACTGTTTGTGCATTTACAATATTCATTGATTTTTGCCATTGAAAAACATCATGTTATTCATATACCAGAAATGTTTGAAGCTACTGACTGAATGAAAGGAGCTGGCATCTCACTCTCTTTGAATCTTCTTTATCATGCTAAGAGGAGCAGGAAAAAGCAAAAAATTTCAGAATTGCACCTTGCAATGCGGAGAAATTACTGTTTGTGCATTTACAATATTCATTGATTTTTGCCATTGAAAAACGTCCAGAAATGATTGTAGCTACTGACTGAATGAAAGGAGCTGGCATCTCACTCTCTTTGAATCTTCTTTATCATGCTAAGAGGAGCAGGAAAAAGCAAAAAATTTCAGAATTGCACCTTGCAATGCGGAGAAATTACTGTTTGTGCATTTACAATATTCATTGATTTTTGCCATTGAAAAACGTCCAGAAATGATTGAAGCTACTGACTGAATGAAAGGAGCTGGCATCTCACTCTCTTTGAATCTTGTTTATCATGCTAAGAGGAGCAGGAAAAAGCAAAAAATTTCAGAATTGCACCTTGCAATGCGGAGAAATTACTGTTTGTGCATTTACAATATTCATTGATTTTTGCCATTGAAAAACGTCCAGAAATGATTGAAGCTACTGACTGAATGAAAGGAGCTGGCATCTCACTCTCTTTGAATCTTCTTTATCATGCTAAGAGGAGCAGAAAAAAGCAAAAAATTTCAGAATTGCACCTTGCAATGCGGAGAAATTACTGTTTGTGCATTTACAATATTCATTGATTTTTGCCATTGAAAAACATCATGTTATTCATATTCCAGAAATGATTGAAGCTACTGACTGAATGAAAGGAGCTGGCATCTCACTCTCTTTGAATCTTCTTTATCATGCTAAGAGGAGCAGGAAAAAGCAAAAAATTTCAGAATTGCACCTTGCAATGCGGAGAAATTACTGTTTGTGCATTTACAATATTCAATGATTTTTGCCATTGAAAAACGTCCAGAAATGATTGAAGCTACTGACTGAATGAAAGGAGCTGGCATCTCACTCTCTTTGAATCTTCTTTATCATGCTAAGAGGAGCAGGAAAAAGCAAAAAATTTCAGAATTGCACCTTGCAATGCGGAGAAACTACTGTTTGTGCATTTACAATATTCATTGATTTTTGCCATTGAAAAACATGTTATTCATATACCAGAAATGTTTGAAGCTACTGACTGAATGAAAGGAGCTGGCATCTCACTCTCTTTGAATCTTCTTTATCATGCTAAGAGGAGCAGGAAAAAGCAAAAAATTTCAGAATTGCACCTTGCAATGCGGAGAAATTACTGTTTGTGCATTTACAATATTCATTGATTTTTGCCATTGAAAAACGTCCAGAAATGATTGTAGCTACTGACTGAATGAAAGGAGCTGGCATCTCACTCTCTTTGAATCTTCTTTATCATGCTAAGAGGAGCAGGAAAAAGCAAAAAATTTCAGAATTGCACCTTGCAATGCGGAGAAATTACTGTTTGTGCATTTACAATATTCATTGATTTTTGCCATTGAAAAACGTCCAGAAATGATTGAAGCTACTGACTGAATGAAAGGAGCTGGCATCTCACTCTCTTTGAATCTTGTTTATCATGCTAAGAGGATCAGGAAAAAGCAAAAAATTTCAGAATTGCACCTTGCAATGCGGAGAAATTACTGTTTGTGCATTTACAATATTCATTGATTTTTGCCATTGAAAAACGTCCAGAAATGATTGAAGCTACTGACTGAATGAAAGGAGCTGGCATCTCACTCTCTTTGAATCTTCTTTATCATGCTAAGAGGAGCAGGAAAAAGCAAAAAATTTCAGAATTGCACCTTGCAATGCGGAGAAATTACTGTTTGTGCATTTACAATATTCATTGATTTTTGCCATTGAAAAACATCATGTTATTCATATACCAGAAATGTTTGAAGCTACTGACTGAATGAAAGGAGCTGGCATCTCACTCTCTTTGAGTCTTCTTTATCATGCTGAGAGGAGCAGAAAAAAGCAAAAAATTTCAGAATTGCACCTTGCAATGCGGAGAAATTACTGTTTGTGCATTTACAATATTCATTGATTTTTGCCATTGAAAAACGTCCAGAAATGATTGAAGCTACTGACTGAATGAAAGGAGCTGGCATCTCACTCTCTTTGAATCTTGTTTATCATGCTAAGAGGAGCAGGAAAAAGCAAAAAATTTCAGAATTGCACCTTGCAATGCGGAGAAATTACTGTTTGTGCATTTACAATATTCATTGATTTTTGCCATTGAAAAACGTCCAGAAATGATTGAAGCTACTGACTGAATGAAAGGAGCTGGCATCTCACTCTCTTTGAATCTTCTTTATCATGCTAAGAGGAGCAGGAAAAAGCAAAAAATTTCAGAATTGCACCTTGCAATGCGGAGAAATTACTGTTTGTGCATTTACAATATTCATTGATTTTTGCCATTGAAAAACATCATGTTATTCATATACCAGAAATGATTGAAGCTACTGACTGAATGAAAGGAGCTGGCATCTCACTCTCTTTGAATCTTCTTTATCATGCTAAGAGGAGCAGGAAAAAGCAAAAAATTTCAGAATTGCACCTTGCAATGCGGAGAAATTACTGTTTGTGCATTTACAATATTCAATGATTTTTGCCATTGAAAAACGTCCAGAAATGATTGAAGCTACTGACTGAATGAAAGGAGCTGGCATCTCACTCTCTTTGAATCTTCTTTATCATGCTAAGAGGAGCAGGAAAAAGCAAAAAATTTCAGAATTGCACCTTGCAATGCGGAGAAATTACTGTTTGTGCATTTACAATATTCATTGATTTTTGCCATTGAAAAACATCATGTTATTCATATACCAGAAATGATTGAAGCTACTGACTGAATGAAAGGAGCTGGCATCTCACTCTCTTTGAATCTTCTTTATCATGCTAAGAGGAGCAGGAAAAAGCAAAAAATTTCAGAATTGCACCTTGCAATGCGGAGAAATTACTGTTTGTGCATTTACAATATTCAATGATTTTTGCCATTGAAAAACGTCCAGAAATGATTGAAGCTACTGACTGAATGAAAGGAGCTGGCATCTCACTCTCTTTGAATCTTCTTTATCATGCTAAGAGGAGCAGGAAAAAGCAAAAAATTTCAGAATTGCACCTTGCAATGCGGAGAAATTACTGTTTGTGCATTTACAATATTCATTGATTTTTGCCATTGAAAAACATCATGTTATTCATATACCAGAAATGTTTGAAGCTACTGACTGAAGGAAAGGAGCTGGCATCTCACTCTCTTTGAATCTTCTTTATCATGCTTAGAGGAGCAGGAAAAAGCAAAAAATTTCAGAATTGCACCTTGCAATGCGGAGAAATTACTGTTTGTGCATTTACAATATTCATTGATTTTTGCCATTGACAAACGTCCAGAAATGATTGAAGCTACTGACTGAATGAAAGGAGCTGGCATCTCACTCTCTTTGAATCTTGTTTATCATGCTAAGAGGAGCAGGAAAAAGCAAAAAATTTCAGAATTGCACCTTGCAATGCGGAGAAATTACTGTTTGTGCATTTACAATATTCATTGATTTTTGCCATTGAAAAACGTCCAGAAATGATTGAAGCTACTGACTGAATGAAAGGAGCTGGCATCTCATTCTCTTTGAATCTTCTTTATCATGCTAAGAGGAGCAGGAAAAAGCAAAAAATTTCAGAATTGCACCTTGCAATGTGGAGAAATTACTGTTTGTGCATTTACAATATTCATTGATTTTTGCCATTGAAAAACATCATGTTATTCATATACCAGAAATGATTGAAGCTACTGACTGAATGAAAGGAGCTGGCATCTCACTCTCTTTGAATCTTCTTTATCATGCTAAGGTGAGCAGGAAAAAGCAAAAAAATTCAGAATTGCACCTTGCAATGCGGAGAAATTGCTGTTTGTGCATTTACAATATTCAATGATTTTTGCCATTGAAAAACGTCCAGAAATGATTGAAGCTACTGACTGAATGAAAGGAGCTGGCATCTCATTCTCTTTGAATCTTCTTTATCATGCTAAGAGGAGCAGGAAAAAGCAAAAAATTTCAGAATTGCACCTTGCAATGCGGAGAAATTACTGTTTGTGCATCTACAATATTCATTGATTTTTGCCATTGAAAAACATCATGTTATTCATATACCAGAAATGTTTGAAGCTACTGACTGAATGAAAGGAGCTGGCATCTCACTCTCTTTGAATCTTTTTTATCATGCTAAGAGGAGCAGGAAAAAGCAAAAAATTTCAGAATTGCACCTTGCAATGCGGAGAAATTACTGTTTGTGCATTTACAATATTCATTGATTTTTGCCATTGAAAAACGTCCAGAAATGATTGAAGCTACTGACTGAATGAAAGGAACTGGCATCTCACTCTCTTTGAATCTTGTTTATCATGCTAAGAGGAGCAGGAAAAAGCAAAAAATTTCAGAATTGCACCTTGCAATGCGGAGAAATTACTGTTTGTGCATTTACAATATTCATTGATTTTTGCCATTGAAAAACGTCCAGAAATGATTGAAGCTACTGACTGAATGAAAGGAGCTGGCATCTCACTCTCTTTGAATCTTCTTTATCATGCTAAGAGGAGCAGGAAAAAGCAAAAAATTTCAGAATTGCACCTTGCAATGCGGAGAAATTACTGTTTGTGCATTTACAATATTCATTGATTTTTGCCATTGAAAAACATCATGTTATTCATATACCAGAAATGATTGAAGCTACTGACTGAATGAAAGGAGCTGGCATCTCATTCTCTTTGAATCTTCTTTATCATGCTAAGAGGAGCAGGAAAAAGCAAAAAATTTCAGAATTGCACCTTGCAATGCGGAGAAATTACTGTTTGTGCATTTACAATATTCAATGATTTTTGCCATTGAAAAACGTCCAGAAATGATTGAAGCTACTGACTGAATGAAAGGAGCTGGCATCTCACTCTCTTTGAATCTTGTTTATCATGCTAAGAGGAGCAGGAAAAAGCAAAAAATTTCAGAATTGCACCTTGCAATGCGGAGAAATTACTGTCTGTGCATTTACAATATTCATTGATTTTTGCCACTGAAAAACGTCCAGAAATGATTGAAGCTACTGACTGAATGAAAGGAGCTGGCATCTCACTCTCTTTGATTCTTCTTTATCATGCTAAGAGGAGCAGGAAAAAGCAAAAAATTTCAGAATTGCACCTTGCAATGTGGAGAAATTACTGTTTGTGCATTTACAATATTCATTGATTTTTGCCATTGAAAAACGTCCAGAAATGATTGAAGCTACTGACTGAATGAAAGGAGCTGGCATCTCACTCTCTTTGAATCTTCTTTATCATGCTAAGAGGAGCAGGAAAAAGCAAAAAATTTCAGAATTGCACCATGCAATGCGGAGAAATTACTGTTTGTGCATTTACAATATTCATTGATTTTTGCCATTGAAAAACATCATGTTATTCATATACCAGAAATGTTTGAAGCTACTGACTGAAGGAAAGGAGCTGGCATCTCACTCTCTTTGAATCTTCTTTATCATGCTTAGAGGAGCAGGATAAAGCAAAAAATTTCAGAATTGCACCTTGCAATGCGGAGAAATTACTGTTTGTGCATTTACAATATTCATTGATTTTTGCCATTGACAAACGTCCAGAAATGATTGAAGCTACTGACTGAATGAAAGGAGCTGGCATCTCACTCTCTTTGAATCTTGTTTATCATGCTAAGAGGAGCAGGAAAAAGCAAAAAATTTCAGAATTGCACCTTGCAATGCGGAGAAATTACTGTTTGTGCATTTACAATATTCATTGATTTTTGCCATTGAAAAACGTCCAGAAATGATTGAAGCTACTGACTGAATGAAAGGAGCTGGCATCTCATTCTCTTTGAATCTTCTTTATCATGCTAAGAGGAGCAGGAAAAAGCAAAAAATTTCAGAATTGCACCTTGCAATGCGGAGAAATTACTGTTTGTGCATTTACAATATTCATTGATTTTTGCCATTGAAAAACATCATGTTATTCATATACCAGAAATGATTGAAGCTACTGACTGAATGAAAGGAGCTGGCATCTCACTCTCTTTGAATCTTCTTTATCATGCTAAGGTGAGCAGGAAAAAGCAAAAAAATTCAGAATTGCACCTTGCAATGCGGAGAAATTGCTGTTTGTGCATTTACAATATTCAATGATTTTTGCCATTGAAAAACGTCCAGAAATGATTGAAGCTACTGACTGAATGAAAGGAGCTGGCATCTCACTCTCTTTGAATCTTCTTTATTATGCAAAGAGGAGCAGGAAAAAGCAAAAAATTTCAGAATTGCACCTTGCAATGCGGAGAAATTACTGTTTGTGCATCTACAATATTCATTGATTTTTGCCATTGAAAAACATCATGTTATTCATATACCAGAAATGTTTGAAGCTACTGACTGAATGAAAGGAGCTGGCATCTCACTCTCTTTGAATCTTTTTTATCATGCTAAGAGGAGCAGGAAAAAGCAAAAAATTTCAGAATTGCACCTTGCAATGCGGAGAAATTACTGTTTGTGCATTTACAATATTCAATGATTTTTGCCATTGAAAAACGTCCAGAAATGATTGAAGCTACTGACTGAATGAAAGGAGCTGGCATCTCACTCTCTTTGAATCTTGTTTATCATGCTAAGAGGAGCAGGAAAAAGCAAAAAATTTCAGAATTGCACCTTGCAATGCGGAGAAATTACTGTTTGTGCATTTACAATATTCATTGATTTTTGCCATTGAAAAACGTCCAGAAATGATTGAAGCTACTGACTGAATGAAAGGAGCTGGCATCTCACTCTCTTTGAATCTTCTTTATCATGCTAAGAGGAGCAGGAAAAAGCAAAAAATTTCAGAATTGCACCTTGCAATGCGGAGAAATTACTGTTTGTGCATTTACAATATTCATTGATTTTTGCCATTGAAAAACGTCCAGAAATGATTGAAGCTACTGACTGAATGAAAGGAGCTGGCATCTCACTCTCTTTGAATCTTCTTTATCATGCTAAGAGGAGCAGGAAAAAGCAAAAAATTTCAGAATTGCACCTTGCAATGCGGAGAAATTACTGTTTGTGCATTTACAATATTCATTGATTTTTGCCATTGAAAAACGTCCAGAAATGATTGAAGCTACTGACTGAATGAAAGGAGCTGGCATCTCACTCTCTTTGAATCTTCTTTATCATGCTAAGAGGAGCAGGAAAAAGCAAAACATTTCAGAATTGCACCTTGCAATGCGGAGAAATTACTGTTTGTGCATTTACAATATTCATTGATTTTTGCCATTGAAAAACGTCCAGAAATGATTGAAGCTACTGACTGAATGAAAGGAGCTGGCATCTCACTCTCTTTGAATCTTGTTTATCATGCTAAGAGGAGCAGGAAAAAGCAAAAAATTTCAGAATTGCACCTTGCAATGCGGAGAAATTACTGTTTGTGCATTTACAATATTCATTGATTTTTGCCATTGAAAAACGTCCAGAAATGATTGAAGCTACTGACTGAATGAAAGGAGCTGGCATCTCACTCTCTTTGAATCTTCTTTATCATGCTAAGAGGAGCAGGAAAAAGCAAAAAATTTCAGAATTGCACCTTGCAATGCGGAGAAATTACTGTTTGTGCATTTACAATATTCATTGATTTTTGCCATTGAAAAACATCATGTTATTCATATACCAGAAATGATTGAAGCTACTGACTGAATGAAAGGAGCTGGCATCTCACTCTCTTTGAATCTTCTTTATCATGCTAAGAGGAGCAGGAAAAAGCAAAAAATTTCAGAATTGCACCTTGCAATGCGGAGAAATTACTGTTTGTGCATTTACAATATTCAATGATTTTTGCCATTGAAAAACGTCCAGAAATGATTGAAGCTACTGACTGAATGAAAGGAGCTGGCATCTCACTCTCTTTGAATCTTTTTTATCATGCTAAGAGGAGCAGGAAAAAGCAAAAAATTTCAGAATTGCACCTTGCAATGCGGAGAAATTACTGTTTGTGCATTTACAATATTCATTGATTTTTGCCATTGAAAAACATCATGTTATTCATATACCAGAAATGATTGAAGCTACTGACTGAATGAAAGGAGCTGGCATCTCACTCTCTTTGAATCTTCTTTATCATGCTAAGAGGAGCAGGAAAAAGCAAAAAATTTCAGAATTGCACCTTGCAATGCGGAGAAATTACTGTTTGTGCATTTACAATATTCAATGATTTTTGCCATTGAAAAACGTCCAGAAATGATTGAAGCTACTGACTGAATGAAAGGAGCTGGCATCTCACTCTCTTTGAATCTTCTTTATCATGCTAAGAGGAGCAGGAAAAAGCAAAAAATTTCAGAATTGCACCTTGCAATGCGGAGAAATTACTGTTTGTGCATTTACAATATTCATTGATTTTTGCCATTGAAAAACATCATGTTATTCATATACCAGAAATGTTTGAAGCTACTGACTGAAGGAAAGGAGCTGGCATCTCACTCTCTTTGAATCTTCTTTATCATGCTTAGAGGAGCAGGAAAAAGCAAAAAATTTCAGAATTGCACCTTGCAATGCGGAGAAATTACTGTTTGTGCATTTACAATATTCATTGATTTTTGCCATTGACAAACGTCCAGAAATGATTGAAGCTACTGACTGAATGAAAGGAGCTGGCATCTCACTCTCTTTGAATCTTGTTTATCATGCTAAGAGGAGCAGGAAAAAGCAAAAAATTTCAGAATTGCACCTTGCAATGCGGAGAAATTACTGTTTGTGCATTTACAATATTCATTGATTTTTGCCATTGAAAAACGTCCAGAAATGATTGAAGCTACTGACTGAATGAAAGGAGCTGGCATCTCATTCTCTTTGAATCTTCTTTATCATGCTAAGAGGAGCAGGAAAAAGCAAAAAATTTCAGAATTGCACCTTGCAATGTGGAGAAATTACTGTTTGTGCATTTACAATATTCATTGATTTTTGCCATTGAAAAACATCATGTTATTCATATACCAGAAATGATTGAAGCTACTGACTGAATGAAAGGAGCTGGCATCTCACTCTCTTTGAATCTTCTTTAGCATGCTAAGGTGAGCAGGAAAAAGCAAAAAAATTCAGAATTGCACCTTGCAATGCGGAGAAATTGCTGTTTGTGCATTTACAATATTCAATGATTTTTGCCATTGAAAAACGTCCAGAAATGATTGAAGCTACTGACTGAATGAAAGGAGCTGGCATCTCACTCTCTTTGAATCTTGTTTATCATGCTAAGAGGAGCAGGAAAAAGCAAAAAATTTCAGAATTGCACCTTGCAATGCGGAGAAATTACTGTTTGTGCATTTACAATATTCATTGATTTTTGCCATTGAAAAACGTCCAGAAATGATTGAAGCTACTGACTGAATGAAAGGAGCTGGCATCTCACTCTCTTTGAATCTTCTTTATCATGCTAAGAGGAGCAGGAAAAAGCAAAAAATTTCAGAATTGCACCTTGCAATGCGGAGAAATTACTGTTTGTGCATTTACAATATTCATTGATTTTTGCCATTGAAAAACGTCCAGAAATGATTGAAGCTACTGACTGAATGAAAGGAGCTGGCATCTCACTCTCTTTGAATCTTCTTTATCATGCTAAGAGGAGCAGGAAAAAGCAAAAAATTTCAGAATTGCACCTTGCAATGCGGAGAAATTACTGTTTGTGCATTTACAATATTCATTGATTTTTGCCATTGAAAAACGTCCAGAAATGATTGAAGCTACTGACTGAATGAAAGGAGCTGGCATCTCACTCTCTTTGAATCTTCTTTATCATGCTAAGAGGAGCAGGAAAAAGCAAAACATTTCAGAATTGCACCTTGCAATGCGGAGAAATTACTGTTTGTGCATTTACAATATTCATTGATTTTTGCCATTGAAAAACGTCCAGAAATGATTGAAGCTACTGACTGAATGAAAGGAGCTGGCATCTCACTCTCTTTGAATCTTGTTTATCATGCTAAGAGGAGCAGGAAAAAGCAAAAAATTTCAGAATTGCACCTTGCAATGCGGAGAAATTACTGTTTGTGCATTTACAATATTCATTGATTTTTGCCATTGAAAAACGTCCAGAAATGATTGAAGCTACTGACTGAATGAAAGGAGCTGGCATCTCACTCTCTTTGAATCTTCTTTATCATGCTAAGAGGAGCAGGAAAAAGCAAAAAATTTCAGAATTGCACCTTGCAATGCGGAGAAATTACTGTTTGTGCATTTACAATATTCATTGATTTTTGCCATTGAAAAACATCATGTTATTCATATACCAGAAATGATTGAAGCTACTGACTGAATGAAAGGAGCTGGCATCTCACTCTCTTTGAATCTTCTTTATCATGCTAAGAGGAGCAGGAAAAAGCAAAAAATTTCAGAATTGCACCTTGCAATGCGGAGAAATTACTGTTTGTGCATTTACAATATTCAATGATTTTTGCCATTGAAAAACGTCCAGAAATGATTGAAGCTACTGACTGAATGAAAGGAGCTGGCATCTCACTCTCTTTGAATCTTTTTTATCATGCTAAGAGGAGCAGGAAAAAGCAAAAAATTTCAGAATTGCACCTTGCAATGCGGAGAAATTACTGTTTGTGCATTTACAATATTCATTGATTTTTGCCATTGAAAAACATCATGTTATTCATATACCAGAAATGATTGAAGCTACTGACTGAATGAAAGGAGCTGGCATCTCACTCTCTTTGAATCTTCTTTATCATGCTAAGAGGAGCAGGAAAAAGCAAAAAATTTCAGAATTGCACCTTGCAATGCGGAGAAATTACTGTTTGTGCATTTACAATATTCAATGATTTTTGCCATTGAAAAACGTCCAGAAATGATTGAAGCTACTGACTGAATGAAAGGAGCTGGCATCTCACTCTCTTTGAATCTTCTTTATCATGCTAAGAGGAGCAGGAAAAAGCAAAAAATTTCAGAATTGCACCTTGCAATGCGGAGAAATTACTGTTTGTGCATTTACAATATTCATTGATTTTTGCCATTGAAAAACATCATGTTATTCATATACCAGAAATGTTTGAAGCTACTGACTGAAGGAAAGGAGCTGGCATCTCACTCTCTTTGAATCTTCTTTATCATGCTTAGAGGAGCAGGAAAAAGCAAAAAATTTCAGAATTGCACCTTGCAATGCGGAGAAATTACTGTTTGTGCATTTACAATATTCATTGATTTTTGCCATTGACAAACGTCCAGAAATGATTGAAGCTACTGACTGAATGAAAGGAGCTGGCATCTCACTCTCTTTGAATCTTGTTTATCATGCTAAGAGGAGCAGGAAAAAGCAAAAAATTTCAGAATTGCACCTTGCAATGCGGAGAAATTACTGTTTGTGCATTTACAATATTCATTGATTTTTGCCATTGAAAAACGTCCAGAAATGATTGAAGCTACTGACTGAATGAAAGGAGCTGGCATCTCATTCTCTTTGAATCTTCTTTATCATGCTAAGAGGAGCAGGAAAAAGCAAAAAATTTCAGAATTGCACCTTGCAATGTGGAGAAATTACTGTTTGTGCATTTACAATATTCATTGATTTTTGCCATTGAAAAACATCATGTTATTCATATACCAGAAATGATTGAAGCTACTGACTGAATGAAAGGAGCTGGCATCTCACTCTCTTTGAATCTTCTTTATCATGCTAAGGTGAGCAGGAAAAAGCAAAAAAATTCAGAATTGCACCTTGCAATGCGGAGAAATTGCTGTTTGTGCATTTACAATATTCAATGATTTTTGCCATTGAAAAACGTCCAGAAATGATTGAAGCTACTGACTGAATGAAAGGAGCTGGCATCTCATTCTCTTTGAATCTTCTTTATCATGCTAAGAGGAGCAGGAAAAAGCAAAAAATTTCAGAATTGCACCTTGCAATGCGGAGAAATTACTGTTTGTGCATCTACAATATTCATTGATTTTTGCCATTGAAAAACATCATGTTATTCATATACCAGAAATGTTTGAAGCTACTGACTGAATGAAAGGAGCTGGCATCTCACTCTCTTTGAATCTTTTTTATCATGCTAAGAGGAGCAGGAAAAAGCAAAAAATTTCAGAATTGCACCTTGCAATGCGGAGAAATTACTGTTTGTGCATTTACAATATTCATTGATTTTTGCCATTGAAAAACGTCCAGAAATGATTGAAGCTACTGACTGAATGAAAGGAACTGGCATCTCACTCTCTTTGAATCTTGTTTATCATGCTAAGAGGAGCAGGAAAAAGCAAAAAATTTCAGAATTGCACCTTGCAATGCGGAGAAATTACTGTTTGTGCATTTACAATATTCATTGATTTTTGCCATTGAAAAACGTCCAGAAATGATTGAAGCTACTGACTGAATGAAAGGAGCTGGCATCTCACTCTCTTTGAATCTTCTTTATCATGCTAAGAGGAGCAGGAAAAAGCAAAAAATTTCAGAATTGCACCTTGCAATGCGGAGAAATTACTGTTTGTGCATTTACAATATTCATTGATTTTTGCCATTGAAAAACATCATGTTATTCATATACCAGAAATGATTGAAGCTACTGACTGAATGAAAGGAGCTGGCATCTCATTCTCTTTGAATCTTCTTTATCATGCTAAGAGGAGCAGGAAAAAGCAAAAAATTTCAGAATTGCACCTTGCAATGCGGAGAAATTACTGTTTGTGCATTTACAATATTCAATGATTTTTGCCATTGAAAAACGTCCAGAAATGATTGAAGCTACTGACTGAATGAAAGGAGCTGGCATCTCACTCTCTTTGAATCTTGTTTATCATGCTAAGAGGAGCAGGAAAAAGCAAAAAATTTCAGAATTGCACCTTGCAATGCGGAGAAATTACTCTCTGTGCATTTACAATATTCATTGATTTTTGCCACTGAAAAACGTCCAGAAATGATTGAAGCTACTGACTGAATGAAAGGAGCTGGCATCTCACTCTCTTTGATTCTTCTTTATCATGCTAAGAGGAGCAGGAAAAAGCAAAAAATTTCAGAATTGCACCTTGCAATGTGGAGAAATTACTGTTTGTGCATTTACAATATTCATTGATTTTTGCCATTGAAAAACGTCCAGAAATGATTGAAGCTACTGACTGAATGAAAGGAGCTGGCATCTCACTCTCTTTGAATCTTCTTTATCATGCTAAGAGGAGCAGGAAAAAGCAAAAAATTTCAGAATTGCACCTTGCAATGCGGAGAAATTACAGTTTGTGCATTTACAATATTCATTGATTTTTGCCATTGAAAAACGTCCAGAAATGATTGAAGCTACTGACTGAATGAAAGGAGCTGGCATCTCATTCTCTTTGAATCTTCTTTATCATGCTAAGAGGAGCAGGAAAAAGCAAAAAATTTCAGAATTGCACCTTGCAATGCGGAGAAATTACTGTTTGTGCATTTACAATATTCATTGATTTTTGCCATTGAAAAACATCATGTTATTCATATACCAGAAATGATTGAAGCTACTGACTGAATGAAAGGAGCTGGCATCTCACTCTCTTTGAATCTTCTTTATCATGCTAAGGTGAGCAGGAAAAAGCAAAAAAATTCAGAATTGCACCTTGCAATGCGGAGAAATTGCTGTTTGTGCATTTACAATATTCAATGATTTTTGCCATTGAAAAACGTCCAGAAATGATTGAAGCTACTGACTGAATGAAAGGAGCTGGCATCTCACTCTCTTTGAATCTTCTTTATTATGCTAAGAGGAGCAGGAAAAAGCAAAAAATTTCAGAATTGCACCTTGCAATGCGGAGAAATTACTGTTTGTGCATCTACAATATTCATTGATTTTTGCCATTGAAAAACATGTTATTCATATACCAGAAATGTTTGAAGCTACTGACTGAATGAAAGGAGCTGGCATCTCACTCTCTTTGAATCTTTTTTATCATGCTAAGAGGAGCAGGAAAAAGCAAAAAATTTCAGAATTGCACCTTGCAATGCGGAGAAATTACTGTTTGTGCATTTACAATATTCAATGATTTTTGCCATTGAAAAACGTCCAGAAATGATTGAAGCTACTGACTGAATGAAAGGAGCTGGCATCTCACTCTCTTTGAATCTTCTTTATCATGCTAAGAGGAGCAGGAAAAAGCAAAAAATTTCAGAATTGCACCTTGCAATGCGGAGAAATTACTGTTTGTGCATTTACAATATTCATTGATTTTTGCCATTGAAAAACGTCCAGAAATGATTGAAGCTACTGACTGAATGAAAGGAGCTGGCATCTCACTCTCTTTGAATCTTCTTTATCATGCTAAGAGGAGCAGGAAAAAGCAAAAAATTTCAGAATTGCACCTTGCAATGCGGAGAAATTACTGTTTGTGCATTTACAATATTCATTGATTTTTGCCATTGAAAAACGTCCAGAAATGATTGAAGCTACTGACTGAATGAAAGGAGCTGGCATCTCACTCTCTTTGAATCTTCTTTATCATGCTAAGAGGAGCAGGAAAAAGCAAAACATTTCAGAATTGCACCTTGCAATGCGGAGAAATTACTGTTTGTGCATTTACAATATTCATTGATTTTTGCCATTGAAAAACGTCCAGAAATGATTGAAGCTACTGACTGAATGAAAGGAGCTGGCATCTCACTCTCTTTGAATCTTGTTTATCATGCTAAGAGGAGCAGGAAAAAGCAAAAAATTTCAGAATTGCACCTTGCAATGCGGAGAAATTACTGTTTGTGCATTTACAATATTCATTGATTTTTGCCATTGAAAAACGTCCAGAAATGATTGAAGCTACTGACTGAATGAAAGGAGCTGGCATCTCACTCTCTTTGAATCTTCTTTATCATGCTAAGAGGAGCAGGAAAAAGCAAAAAATTTCAGAATTGCACCTTGCAATGCGGAGAAATTACTGTTTGTGCATTTACAATATTCATTGATTTTTGCCATTGAAAAACGTCCAGAAATGATTGAAGCTACTGACTGAATGAAAGGAGCTGGCATCTCACTCTCTTTGAATCTTGTTTATCATGCTAAGAGGAGCAGGAAAAAGCAAAAATTTCAGAATTGCACCTTGTAATGCGGAGAAATTACTGTTTGTGCATTTACAATATTCAATGATTTTTGCCATTGAAAAACGTCCAGAAATGATTGAAGCTACTGACTGAATGAAAGGAGCTGGCATCTCACTCTCTTTGAATCTTCTTTACCATGCTAAGAGGAGCAGGAAAAAGCAAAAAATTTCAGAATTGCACCTTGCAATGTGGAGAAATTACTGTTTGTGCATTTACAATATTCATTGATTTTTGCCATTGAAAAACATCATGTTATTCATATACCAGAAATGTTTGAAGCTACTGACTGAATGAAAGGAGCTGGCATCTCACTCTCTTTGAATCTTCTTTATCATGCTAAGAGGAGCAGGAAAAAGCAAAAAATTTCAGAATTGCACCTTGCAATGCGGAGAAATTACTGTCTGTGCATTTACAATATTCATTGATTTTTGCCACTGAAAAACGTCCAGAAATGATTGAAGCTACTGACTGAATGAAAGGAGCTGGCATCTCATTCTCTTTGATTCTTCTTTATCATGCTAAGAGGAGCAGGAAAAAGCAAAAAATTTCAGAATTGCACCTTGCAATGTGGAGAAATTACTGTTTGTGCATTTACAATATTCATTGATTTTTGCCATTGAAAAACGTCCAGAAATGATTGAAGCTACTGACTGAATGAAAGGAGCTGGCATCTCACTCTCTTTGAATCTTCTTTATCATGCTAAGAGGAGCAGGAAAAAGCAAAAAATTTCAGAATTGCACCTTGCAATGCGGAGAAATTACTGTTTGTGCATTTACAATATTCATTGATTTTTGCCATTGAAAAACATCATGTTATTCATATACCAGAAATGTTTGAAGCTACTGACTGAAGGAAAGGAGCTGGCATCTCACTCTCTTTGAATCTTCTTTATCATGCTTAGAGGAGCAGGAAAAAGCAAAAAATTTCAGAATTGCACCTTGCAATGCGGAGAAATTACTGTTTGTGCATTTACAATATTCATTGATTTTTGCCATTGAAAAACGTCCAGAAATGATTGAAGCTACTGACTGAATGAAAGGAGCTGGCATCTCACTCTCTTTGAATCTTGTTTATCATGCTAAGAGGAGCAGGAAAAAGCAAAAAATTTCAGAATTGCACCTTGCAATGCGGAGAAATTACTGTTTGTGCATTTACAATATTCATTGATTTTTGCCATTGAAAAACGTCCAGAAATGATTGAAGCTACTGACTGAATGAAAGGAGCTGGCATCTCATTCTCTTTGAATCTTCTTTATCATGCTAAGAGGAGCAGGAAAAAGCAAAAAATTTCAGAATTGCACCTTGCAATGCGGAGAAATTACTGTTTGTGCATTTACAATATTCATTGATTTTTGCCATTGAAAAACATCATGTTATTCATATACCAGAAATGATTGAAGCTACTGACTGAATGAAAGGAGCTGGCATCTCACTCTCTTTGAATCTTCTTTATCATGCTAAGATGAGCAGGAAAAAGCAAAAAATTTCAGAATTGCACCTTGCAATGCGGAGAAATTACTGTTTGTGCATTTACAATATTCAATGATTTTTGCCATTGAAAAACGTCCAGAAATGATTGAAGCTACTGACTGAATGAAAGGAGCTGGCATCTCACTCTCTTTGAATCTTCTTTATCATGCTAAGAGGAGCAGGAAAAAGCAAAAAATTTCAGAATTGCACCTTGCAATGCGGAGAAATTACTGTTTGTGCATCTACAATATTCATTGATTTTTGCCATTGAAAAACATCATGTTATTCATATACCAGAAATGTTTGAAGCTACTGACTGAATGAAAGGAGCTGGCATCTCACTCTCTTTGAATCTTTTTTATCATGCTAAGAGGAGCAGGAAAATGCAAAAAATTTCAGAATTGCACCTTGCAATGCGGAGAAATTACTGTTTGTGCATTTACAATATTCATTGATTTTTGCCATTGAAAAACGTCCAGAAATGATTGAAGCTACTGACTGAATGAAAGGAGCTGGCATCTCACTCTCTTTGAATCTTGTTTATCATGCTAAGAGGAGCAGGAAAAAGCAAAAAATTTCAGAATTGCACCTTGCAATGTGGAGAAATTACTGTTTGTGCATTTACAATATTCATTGATTTTTGCCATTGAAAAACGTCCAGAAATGATTGAAGCTACTGACTGAATGAAAGGAGCTGGCATCTCACTCTCTTTGAATCTTCTTTATCATGCTAAGAGGAGCAGGAAAAAGCAAAAAATTTCAGAATTGCACCTTGCAATGCGGAGAAATTACTGTTTGTGCATTTACAATATTCATTGATTTTTGCCATTGAAAAACGTCCAGAAATGATTGAAGCTACTGACTGAATGAAAGGAGCTGGCATCTTACTCTCTTTGAATCTTGTTTATCATGCTGAGGAGCAGGAAAAAGCAAAAGATTTCAGAATTGCACCTTGCAATGCGGAGAAATTACTGTTTGTGCATTTACAATATTCATTGATTTTTGCCATTGAAAAACGTCCAGAAATGATTGAAGCTACTGACTGAATGAAAGGAGCTGGCATCTCACTCTCTTTGAATCTTCTTTATCATGCTAAGAGGAGCAGGAAAAAGCAAAAAATTTCAGAATTGCACCTTGCAATGCGGAGAAATTACTGTTTGTGCATTTACAATATTCATTGATTTTTGCCATTGAAAAACGTCCAGAAATGATTGAAGCTACTGACTGAATGAAAGGAGCTGGCATCTCACTCTCTTTGAATCTTGTTTATCATGCTAAGAGGAGCAGGAAAAAGCAAAAAATTTCAGAATTGCACCTTGCAATGCGGAGAAATTACTGTTTGTGCATTTACAATATTCATTGATTTTTGCCATTGAAAAACGTCCAGAAATGATTGAAGCTACTGACTGAATGAAAGGAGCTGGCATCTCATTCTCTTTGAATCTTCTTTATCATGCTAAGAGGAGCAGGAAAAAGCAAAAAATTTCAGAATTGCACCTTGCAATGCGGAGAAATTACTGTTTGTGCATTTACAATATTCATTGATTTTTGCCATTGAAAAACATCATGTTATTCATATACCAGAAATGATTGAAGCTACTGACTGAATGAAAGGAGCTGGCATCTCACTCTCTTTGAATCTTCTTTATCATGCTAAGATGAGCAGGAAAAAGCAAAAAATTTCAGAATTGCACCTTGCAATGCGGAGAAATTACTGTTTGTGCATTTACAATATTCAATGATTTTTGCCATTGAAAAACGTCCAGAAATGATTGAAGCTACTGACTGAATGAAAGGAGCTGGCATCTCACTCTCTTTGAATCTTCTTTATCATGCTAAGAGGAGCAGGAAAAAGCAAAAAATTTCAGAATTGCACCTTGCAATGCGGAGAAATTACTGTTTGTGCATCTACAATATTCATTGATTTTTGCCATTGAAAAACATCATGTTATTCATATACCAGAAATGTTTGAAGCTACTGACTGAATGAAAGGAGCTGGCATCTCACTCTCTTTGAATCTTTTTTATCATGCTAAGAGGAGCAGGAAAAAGCAAAAAATTTCAGAATTGCACCTTGCAATGCGGAGAAATTACTGTTTGTGCATTTACAATATTCATTGATTTTTGCCATTGAAAAACGTCCAGAAATGATTGAAGCTACTGACTGAATGAAAGGAGCTGGCATCTCACTCTCTTTGAATCTTGTTTATCATGCTAAGAGGAGCAGGAAAAAGCAAAAAATTTCAGAATTGCACCTTGCAATGTGGAGAAATTACTGTTTGTGCATTTACAATATTCATTGATTTTTGCCATTGAAAAACGTCCAGAAATGATTGAAGCTACTGACTGAATGAAAGGAGCTGGCATCTCACTCTCTTTGAATCTTCTTTATCATGCTAAGAGGAGCAGGAAAAAGCAAAAAATTTCAGAATTGCACCTTGCAATGCGGAGAAATTACTGTTTGTGCATTTACAATATTCATTGATTTTTGCCATTGAAAAACATCATGTTATTCATATACCAGAAATGATTGAAGCTACTGACTGAATGAAAGGAGCTGGCATCTCATTCTCTTTGAATCTTCTTTATCATGCTAAGAGGAGCAGGAAAAAGCAAAAAATTTCAGAATTGCACCTTGCAATGCGGAGAAATTACTGTTTGTGCATTTACAATATTCATTGATTTTTGCCATTGAAAAACGTCCAGAAATGATTGAAGCTACTGACTGAATGAAAGGAGCTGGCATCTCACTGTCTTTGAATCTTCTTTATCATGCTAAGAGGAGCAGGAAAAAGCAAAAAATTTCAGAATTGCACCTTGCAATGCGGAGAAATTACTGTTTGTGCATTTACAATATTCATTGATTTTTGCCATTGAAAAACGTCCAGAAATGATTGAAGCTACTGACTGAATGAAAGGAGCTGGCATCTCACTCTCTTTGAATCTTCTTTATCATGCTAAGAGGAGCAGGAAAAAGCAAAAAATTTCAGAATTGCACCTTGCAATGCGGAGAAATTACTGTTTGTGCATTTACAATATTCATTGATTTTTGCCATTGAAAAACGTCCAGAAATGATTGAAGCTACTGACTGAATGAAAGGAGCTGGCATCTCACTCTCTTGGAATCTTGTTTATCATGCTGAGGAGCAGGAAAAAGCAAAAAATTTCAGAATTGCACCTTGCAATGCGGAGAAATTACTGTTTGTGCATTTACAATATTCATTGATTTTTGCCATTGAAAAACGTCCAGAAATGATTGAAGCTACTGACTGAATGAAAGGAGCTGGCATCTCACTCTCTTTGAATCTTCTTTATCATGCTAAGAGGAGCAGGAAAAAGCAAAAAATTTCAGAATTGCACCTTGCAATGCGGAGAAATTACTGTTTGTGCATTTACAATATTCATTGATTTTTGCCATTGAAAAACGTCCAGAAATGATTGAAGCTACTGACTGAATGAAAGGAGCTGGCATCTCACTCTCTTTGAATCTTTTTTATCATGCTAAGAGGAGCAGGAAAAAGCAAAAAATTTCAGAATTGCACCTTGCAATGCGGAGAAATTACTGTTTGTGCATTTACAATATTCATTGATTTTTGCCATTGAAAAACGTCCAGAAATGATTGAAGCTACTGACTGAATGAAAGGAGCTGGCATCTCACTCTCTTTGAATCTTGTTTATCATGCTAAGAGGAGCAGGAAAAAGCAAAAAATTTCAGAATTGCACCTTGCAATGTGGAGAAATTACTGTTTGTGCATTTACAATATTCATTGATTTTTGCCATTGAAAAACGTCCAGAAATGATTGAAGCTACTGACTGAATGAAAGGAGCTGGCATCTCACTCTCTTTGAATCTTCTTTATCATGCTAAGAGGAGCAGGAAAAAGCAAAAAATTTCAGAATTGCACCTTGCAATGCGGAGAAATTACTGTTTGTGCATTTACAATATTCATTGATTTTTGCCATTGAAAAACATCATGTTATTCATATACCAGAAATGATTGAAGCTACTGACTGAATGAAAGGAGCTGGCATCTCATTCTCTTTGAATCTTCTTTATCATGCTAAGAGGAGCAGGAAAAAGCAAAAAATTTCAGAATTGCACCTTGCAATGCGGAGAAATTACTGTTTGTGCATTAACAATATTCATTGATTTTTGCCATTGAAAAACGTCCAGAAATGATTGAAGCTACTGACTGAATGAAAGGAGCTGGCATCTCATTCTCTTTGAATCTTCTTTATCATGCTAAGAGGAGCAGGAAAAAGCAAAAAATTTCAGAATTGCACCTTGCAATGCGGAGAAATTACTGTTTGTGCATTTACAATATTCATTGATTTTTGCCATTGAAAAACGTCCAGAAATGTTTGAAGCTACTGACTGAATGAAAGGAGCTGGCATCTCACTCTCTTTGAATCTTCTTTATCATGCTAGGATTAACAGGAAAAAGCTAAAAATTTCAGAATTGCACCGTGCAATGTGGAGATATTACTGTTTGTGCATTTACAATATTCATTGATTTTTGCCATTGAAAAACGTCCAGAAATGTTTGAAGCTACTGACTGAATGAAAGGAGCTGGCATCTCACTCTCTTTGAATCTTCTTTATCATGCTAGGATTAACAGGAAAAAGCTAAAAATTTCAGAATTGCACCGTGCAATGTGGAGATATTACTGTTTGTGCATTTACAATATTCATTGATTTTTGCCATTGAAAAACGTCCAGAAATGTTTGAAGCTACTGACTGAATGAAAGGAGCTGGCATCTCACTCTCTTTGAATCTTCTTTATCATGCTAGGATTAACAGGAAAAAGCTAAAAATTTCAGAATTGCACCGTGCAATGTGGAGATATTACTGTTTGTGCATTTACAATATTCATTGATTTTTGCCATTGAAAAACGTCCAGAAATGTTTGAAGCTACTGACTGAATGAAAGGAGCTGGCATCTCACTCTCTTTGAATCTTCTTTATCATGCTAGGATTAACAGGAAAAAGCTAAAAATTTCAGAATTGCACCGTGCAATGTGGAGATATTACTGTTTGTGCATTTACAATATTCATTGATTTTTGCCATTGAAAAACGTCCAGAAATGTTTGAAGCTACTGACTGAATGAAAGGAGCTGGCATCTCACTCTCTTTGAATCTTCTTTATCATGCTAGGATTAACAGGAAAAAGCAAAAAATTTCAGAATTGCACCGTGCAATGTGGAGATATTACTGTTTGTGCATTTACAATATTCATTGATTTTTGCCATTGAAAAACGTCCAGAAATGTTTGAAGCTACTGACTGAATGAAAGGAGCTGGCATCTCACTCTCTTTGAATCTTCTTTATCATGCTAGGATTAACAGGAAAAAGCTAAAAATTTCAGAATTGCACCGTGCAATGTGGAGATATTACTGTTTGTGCATTTACAATATTCATTGATTTTTGCCATTGAAAAACATGTTTTTCATATACCAGAAATGTTTGAAGCTACTGACTGAATGAAAGGAGCTGGCATCTCACTCTCTTTGAATCTTCTTTATCATGCTAGGATTAACAGGAAAAAGCTAAAAATTTCAGAATTGCACCGTGCAATGTAGAGATATTACTGTTTGTGCATTTACAATATTCATTGATTTTTGCCATTGAAAAACGTCCAGAAATGTTTGAAGCTACTGACTGAATGAAAGGAGCTGGCATCTCACTCTCTTTGAATCTTCTTTATCATGCTAGGATTAACAGGAAAAAGCTAAAAATTTCAGAATTGCACCGTGCAATGTGGAGATATTACTGTTTGTGCATTTACAATATTCATTGATTTTTGCCATTGAAAAACATGTTTTTCATATACCAGAAATGTTTGAAGCTACTGACTGAATGAAAGGAGCTGGCATCTCACTCTCTTTGAATCTTCTTTATCATGCTAGGATTAACAGGAAAAAGCTAAAAATTTCAGAATTGCACCGTGCAATGTGGAGATATTACTGTTTGTGCATTTACAATATTCATTGATTTTTGCCATTGAAAAACGTCCAGAAATGTTTGAAGCTACTGACTGAATGAAAGGAGCTGGCATCTCACTCTCTTTGAATCTTCTTTATCATGCTAGGATTAACAGGAAAAAGCTAAAAATTTCAGAATTGCACCGTGCAATGTGGAGATATTACTGTTTGTGCATTTACAATATTCATTGATTTTTGCCATTGAAAAACGTCCAGAAATGTTTGAAGCTACTGACTGAATGAAAGGAGCTGGCATCTCACTCTCTTTGAATCTTCTTTATCATGCTAGGATTAACAGGAAAAAGCTAAAAATTTCAGAATTGCACCGTGCAATGTGGAGATATTACTGTTTGTGCATTTACAATATTCATTGATTTTTGCCATTGAAAAACGTCCAGAAATGTTTGAAGCTACTGACTGAATGAAAGGAGCTGGCATCTCACTCTCTTTGAATCTTCTTTATCATGCTAGGATTAACAGGAAAAAGCTAAAAATTTCAGAATTGCACCGTGCAATGTGGAGATATTACTGTTTGTGCATTTACAATATTCATTGATTTTTGCCATTGAAAAACGTCCAGAAATGTTTGAAGCTACTGACTGAATGAAAGGAGCTGGCATCTCACTCTCTTTGAATCTTCTTTATCATGCTAGGATTAACAGGAAAAAGCAAAAAATTTCAGAATTGCACCGTGCAATGTGGAGATATTACTGTTTGTGCATTTACAATATTCATTGATTTTTGCCATTGAAAAACATGTTTTTCATATACCAGAAATGTTTGAAGCTACTGACTGAATGAAAGGAGCTGGCATCTCACTCTCTTTGAATCTTCTTTATCATGCTAGGATTAGCAGGAAAAAGCTAAAAATTTCAGAATTGCACCGTGCAATGTGGAGATATTACTGTTTGTGCATTTACAATATTCATTGATTTTTGCCATTGAAAAACATGTTTTTCATATACCAGAAATGTTTGAAGCTACTGACTGAATGAAAGGAGCTGGCATCTCACTCTCTTTGAATCTTCTTTATCATGCTAGGATTAACAGGAAAAAGCTAAAAATTTCAGAATTGCACCGTGCAATGTGGAGATATTACTGTTTGTGCATTTACAATATTCATTGATTTTTGCCATTGAAAAACGTCCAGAAATGTTTGAAGCTACTGACTGAATGAAAGGAGCTGGCATCTCACTCTCTTTGAATCTTCTTTATCATGCTAGGATTAACAGGAAAAAGCTAAAAATTTCAGAATTGCACCGTGCAATGTTGAGATATTACTGTTTGTGCATTTACAATATTAATTGATTTTTGCCATTGAAAAACGTCAAGAAATGTTTGAAGCTACTGACTGAATGAAAGGAGCTGGCATCTCACTCTCTTTGAATCTTCTTTATCATGCTAGGATTAACAGGAAAAAGCTAAAAATTTCAGAATTGCACCGTGCAATGTGGAGATATTACTGTTTGTGCATTTACAATATTCATTGATTTTTGCCATTGAAAAACGTCCAGAAATGTTTGAAGCTACTGACTGAATGAAAGGAGCTGGCATCTCACTCTCTTTGAATCTTCTTTATCATGCTAGGATTAACAGGAAAAAGCTAAAAATTTCAGAATTGCACCGTGCAATGTGGAGATATTACTGTTTGTGCATTTACAATATTCATTGATTTTTGCCATTGAAAAACATGTTTTTCATATACCAGAAATGTTTGAAGCTACTGACTGAATGAAAGGAGCTGGCATCTCACTCTCTTTGAATCTTCTTTATCATGCTAGGATTAGCAGGAAAAAGCAAAAAATTTCAGAATTGCACCGTGCAATGTGGAGATATTACTGTTTGTGCATTTACAATATTCATTGATTTTTGCCATTGAAAAACATGTTTTTCATATACCAGAAATGTTTGAAGCTACTGACTGAATGAAAGGAGCTGGCATCTCACTCTCTTTGAATCTTCTTTATCATGCTAGGATTAACAGGAAAAAGCTAAAAATTTCAGAATTGCACCGTGCAATGTGGAGATATTACTGTTTGTGCATTTACAATATTCATTGATTTTTGCCATTGAAAAACGTCCAGAAATGTTTGAAGCTACTGACTGAATGAAAGGAGCTGGCATCTCACTCTCTTTGAATCTTCTTTATCATGCTAGGATTAACAGGAAAAAGCTAAAAATTTCAGAATTGCACCGTGCAATGTGGAGATATTACTGTTTGTGCATTTACAATATTCATTGATTTTTGCCATTGAAAAACGTCCAGAAATGTTTGAAGCTACTGACTGAATGAAAGGAGCTGGCATCTCACTCTCTTTGAATCTTCTTTATCATGCTAGGATTAACAGGAAAAAGCTAAAAATTTCAGAATTGCACCGTGCAATGTGGAGATATTACTGTTTGTGCATTTACAATATTCATTGATTTTTGCCATTGAAAAACATGTTTTTCATATACCAGAAATGTTTGAAGCTACTGACTGAATGAAAGGAGCTGGCATCTCACTCTCTTTGAATCTTCTTTATCATGCTAGGATTAACAGGAAAAAGCTAAAAATTTCAGAATTGCACCGTGCAATGTGGAGATATTACTGTTTGTGCATTTACAATATTCATTGATTTTTGCCATTGAAAAACGTCCAGAAATGTTTGAAGCTACTGACTGAATGAAAGGAGCTGGCATCTCACTCTCTTTGAATCTTCTTTATCATGCTAGGATTAACAGGAAAAAGCTAAAAATTTCAGAATTGCACCGTGCAATGTGGAGATATTACTGTTTGTGCATTTACAATATTCATTGATTTTTGCCATTGAAAAACATGTTTTTCATATACCAGAAATGTTTGAAGCTACTGACTGAATGAAAGGAGCTGGCATCTCACTCTCTTTGAATCTTCTTTATCATGCTAGGATTAACAGGAAAAAGCTAAAAATTTCAGAATTGCACCGTGCAATGTGGAGATATTACTGTTTGTGCATTTACAATATTCATTGATTTTTGCCATTGAAAAACGTCCAGAAATGTTTGAAGCTACTGACTGAATGAAAGGAGCTGGCATCTCACTCTCTTTGAATCTTCTTTATCATGCTAGGATTAACAGGAAAAAGCTAAAAATTTCAGAATTGCACCGTGCAATGTGGAGATATTACTGTTTGTGCATTTACAATATTCATTGATTTTTGCCATTGAAAAACGTCCAGAAATGTTTGAAGCTACTGACTGAATGAAAGGAGCTGGCATCTCACTCTCTTTGAATCTTCTTTATCATGCTAGGATTAACAGGAAAAAGCTAAAAATTTCAGAATTGCACCGTGCAATGTGGAGATATTACTGTTTGTGCATTTACAATATTCATTGATTTTTGCCATTGAAAAACATGTTTTTCATATACCAGAAATGTTTGAAGCTACTGACTGAATGAAAGGAGCTGGCATCTCACTCTCTTTGAATCTTCTTTATCATGCTAGGATTAACAGGAAAAAGCTAAAAATTTCAGAATTGCACCGTGCAATGTGGAGATATTACTGTTTGTGCATTTACAATATTCATTGATTTTTGCCATTGAAAAACGTCCAGAAATGTTTGAAGCTACTGACTGAATAAAAGGAGCTGGCATCTCACTCTCTTTGAATCTTCTTTATCATGCTAGGATTAACAGGAAAAAGCTAAAAATTTCAGAATTGCACCGTGCAATGTGGAGATATTACTGTTTGTGCATTTACAATATTCATTGATTTTTGCCATTGAAAAACATGTTTTTCATATACCAGAAATGTTTGAAGCTACTGACTGAATGAAAGGAGCTGGCATCTCACTCTCTTTGAATCTTCTTTATCATGCTAGGATTAACAGGAAAAAGCTAAAAATTTCAGAATTGCACCGTGCAATGTGGAGATATTACTGTTTGTGCATTTACAATATTCATTGATTTTTGCCATTGAAAAACATGTTTTTCATATACCAGAAATGTTTGAAGCTACTGACTGAATGAAAGGAGCTGGCATCTCACTCTCTTTGAATCTTCTTTATCATGCTAGGATTAACAGGAAAAAGCTAAAAATTTCAGAATTGCACCGTGCAATGTGGAGATATTACTGTTTGTGCATTTACAATATTCATTGATTTTTGCCATTGAAAAACATGTTTTTCATATACCAGAAATGTTTGAAGCTACTGACTGAATGAAAGGAGCTGGCATCTCACTCTCTTTGAATCTTCTTTATCATGCTAGGATTAACAGGAAAAAGCTAAAAATTTCAGAATTGCACCGTGCAATGTGGAGATATTACTGTTTGTGCATTTACAATATTCATTGATTTTTGCCATTGAAAAACGTCCAGAAATGTTTGAAGCTACTGACTGAATGAAAGGAGCTGGCATCTCACTCTCTTTGAATCTTCTTTATCATGCTAGGATTAACAGGAAAAAGCTAAAAATTTCAGAATTGCACCGTGCAATGTGGAGATATTACTGTTTGTGCATTTACAATATTCATTGATTTTTGCCATTGAAAAACGTCCAGAAATGTTTGAAGCTACTGACTGAATGAAAGGAGCTGGCATCTCACTCTCTTTGAATCTTCTTTATCATGCTAGGATTAACAGGAAAAAGCTAAAAATTTCAGAATTGCACCGTGCAATGTGGAGATATTACTGTTTGTGCATTTACAATATTCATTGATTTTTGCCATTGAAAAACATGTTTTTCATATACCAGAAATGTTTGAAGCTACTGACTGAATGAAAGGAGCTGGCATCTCACTCTCTTTGAATCTTCTTTATCATGCTAGGATTAACAGGAAAAAGCTAAAAATTTCAGAATTGCACCGTGCAATGTGGAGATATTACTGTTTGTGCATTTACAATATTCATTGATTTTTGCCATTGAAAAACGTCCAGAAATGTTTGAAGCTACTGACTGAATGAAAGGAGCTGGCATCTCACTCTCTTTGAATCTTCTTTATCATGCTAGGATTAACAGGAAAAAGCTAAAAATTTCAGAATTGCACCGTGCAATGTGGAGATATTACTGTTTGTGCATTTACAATATTCATTGATTTTTGCCATTGAAAAACATGTTTTTCATATACCAGAAATGTTTGAAGCTACTGACTGAATGAAAGGAGCTGGCATCTCACTCTCTTTGAATCTTCTTTATCATGCTAGGATTAACAGGAAAAAGCAAAAAATTTCAGAATTGCACCGTGCAATGTGGAGATATTACTGTTTGTGCATTTACAATATTCATTGATTTTTGCCATTGAAAAACGTCCAGAAATGTTTGAAGCTACTGACTGAATGAAAGGAGCTGGCATCTCACTCTCTTTGAATCTTCTTTATCATGCTAGGATTAACAGGAAAAAGCTAAAAATTTCAGAATTGCACCGTGCAATGTGGAGATATTACTGTTTGTGCATTTACAATATTCATTGATTTTTGCCATTGAAAAACATGTTTTTCATATACCAGAAATGTTTGAAGCTACTGACTGAATGAAAGGAGCTGGCATCTCACTCTCTTTGAATCTTCTTTATCATGCTAGGATTAACAGGAAAAAGCTAAAAATTTCAGAATTGCACCGTGCAATGTGGAGATATTACTGTTTGTGCATTTACAATATTCATTGATTTTTGCCATTGAAAAACGTCCAGAAATGTTTGAAGCTACTGACTGAATGAAAGGAGCTGGCATCTCACTCTCTTTGAATCTTCTTTATCATGCTAGGATTAACAGGAAAAAGCTAAAAATTTCAGAATTGCACCGTGCAATGTGGAGATATTACTGTTTGTGCATTTACAATATTCATTGATTTTTGCCATTGAAAAACATGTTTTTCATATACCAGAAATGTTTGAAGCTACTGACTGAATGAAAGGAGCTGGCATCTCACTCTCTTTGAATCTTCTTTATCATGCTAGGATTAACAGGAAAAAGCTAAAAATTTCAGAATTGCACCGTGCAATGTGGAGATATTACTGTTTGTGCATTTACAATATTCATTGATTTTTGCCATTGAAAAACATGTTTTTCATATACCAGAAATGTTTGAAGCTACTGACTGAATGAAAGGAGCTGGCATCTCACTCTCTTTGAATCTTCTTTATCATGCTAGGATTAACAGGAAAAAGCTAAAAATTTCAGAATTGCACCGTGCAATGTGGAGATATTACTGTTTGTGCATTTACAATATTCATTGATTTTTGCCATTGAAAAACATGTTTTTCATATACCAGAAATGTTTGAAGCTACTGACTGAATGAAAGGAGCTGGCATCTCACTCTCTTTGAATCTTCTTTATCATGCTAGGATTAACAGGAAAAAGCTAAAAATTTCAGAATTGCACCGTGCAATGTGGAGATATTACTGTTTGTGCATTTACAATATTCATTGATTTTTGCCATTGAAAAACGTCCAGAAATGTTTGAAGCTACTGACTGAATGAAAGGAGCTGGCATCTCACTCTCTTTGAATCTTCTTTATCATGCTAGGATTAACAGGAAAAAGCTAAAAATTTCAGAATTGCACCGTGCAATGTGGAGATATTACTGTTTGTGCATTTACAATATTCATTGATTTTTGCCATTGAAAAACGTCCAGAAATGTTTGAAGCTACTGACTGAATGAAAGGAGCTGGCATCTCACTCTCTTTGAATCTTCTTTATCATGCTAGGATTAACAGGAAAAAGCTAAAAATTTCAGAATTGCACCGTGCAATGTGGAGATATTACTGTTTGTGCATTTACAATATTCATTGATTTTTGCCATTGAAAAACGTCCAGAAATGTTTGAAGCTACTGACTGAATGAAAGGAGCTGGCATCTCACTCTCTTTGAATCTTCTTTATCATGCTAGGATTAACAGGAAAAAGCTAAAAATTTCAGAATTGCACCGTGCAATGTGGAGATATTACTGTTTGTGCATTTACAATATTCATTGATTTTTGCCATTGAAAAACGTCCAGAAATGTTTGAAGCTACTGACTGAATGAAAGGAGCTGGCATCTCACTCTCTTTGAATCTTCTTTATCATGCTAGGATTAACAGGAAAAAGCTAAAAATTTCAGAATTGCACCGTGCAATGTGGAGATATTACTGTTTGTGCATTTACAATATTCATTGATTTTTGCCATTGAAAAACATGTTTTTCATATACCAGAAATGTTTGAAGCTACTGACTGAATGAAAGGAGCTGGCATCTCACTCTCTTTGAATCTTCTTTATCATGCTAGGATTAACAGGAAAAAGCTAAAAATTTCAGAATTGCACCGTGCAATGTGGAGATATTACTGTTTGTGCATTTACAATATTCATTGATTTTTGCCATTGAAAAACGTCCAGAAATGTTTGAAGCTACTGACTGAATGAAAGGAGCTGGCATCTCACTCTCTTTGAATCTTCTTTATCATGCTAGGATTAACAGGAAAAAGCTAAAAATTTCAGAATTGCACCGTGCAATGTGGAGATATTACTGTTTGTGCATTTACAATATTCATTGATTTTTGCCATTGAAAAACGTCCAGAAATGTTTGAAGCTACTGACTGAATGAAAGGAGCTGGCATCTCACTCTCTTTGAATCTTCTTTATCATGCTAGGATTAACAGGAAAAAGCAAAAAATTTCAGAATTGCACCGTGCAATGTGGAGATATTACTGTTTGTGCATTTACAATATTCATTGATTTTTGCCATTGAAAAACGTCCAGAAATGTTTGAAGCTACTGACTGAATGAAAGGAGCTGGCATCTCACTCTCTTTGAATCTTCTTTATCATGCTAGGATTAACAGGAAAAAGCTAAAAATTTCAGAATTGCACCGTGCAATGTGGAGATATTACTGTTTGTGCATTTACAATATTCATTGATTTTTGC